>NC_092263.1:9872348-9892348 GCF_036320965.1 Panulirus ornatus | reverse complement strand
GAGAGAGAGAGAGAGAGAGAGAGAGAGAGAGAGAGAGAGAGAGAGAGAGAGAGAGGTGGGTGGGTGGGTGTTGTATGTGAACATGGGCCATTGAAAGGTCTCTCTCTCTCTCCTCTCTCTCTCTCTCTCTCTCTCTCTCTCCTCTCTCTCTCTCTCTCTCTCTCAGGGGGAGGGGGGAGAGGGAGGGGACCACCACCGTCTTGGACCTCCCAGGACCAGCCTCTGTCCTCCACCATCCCGTGACCCTCGCCGTCTGACCCTGAACCTGACCTGACCTGACCCAACACGAAGGTCTACCTCCTCCCGTCTCTATATCTATCTGTCTATCTACCTATCTCTATCTATCTACCTCTCTGTCTGTCTGTCTATCTATCTACTTTCAGTCTATCTATCCATCTGTCTGTCTATCTATCTATCTACCTTTCTATCTATCCTATCTATCTATCTACCTATCAATCTATCTATCTATATATCTGCCTATCTTTCTGTCTATATATGTCTATCTATATGTCTGTCTAACCTTTCTATCTATCTATCTATCTATCAATCTTTCTCTCTATCTATCTATCTATACATATGTACATATGTTGGTAGGTGGCAGTCAGTCAGTGTGTGGCCTGGTGTTAGGAAGAGACACGCACACAGTGGCCTTGTTGGCTGACCACACACACACACACACACACACACACACACACAGTCTACCAGTCACGTGTATTGTGATGCAGCGAAGCCAGACCCCCGTCATGCACAGCCAAACCAACCCCCCCCCCCCCCATCCTCCTGGTTCATCTTGACTGCTTCATCCACACGGGTTCAACTGAGTGACCACGTCGCCCCCTCGTGTACACCATCGTTCTTGTTCGTTTCATCCAGTGCACGCCTCTCACCCTCTTGAATGTTCAGACACACACACGCACACCACATCCCGGTACCCCAAAGCTCCCACTTGTCTCTTTCTAGGTCTCTTCTTCTTCTCTTCTTCTTCTTCTTCTTCTTCTCTTCTTCTTCTTCTTCTTCTTCTTCTTCTTCCTCCTCCTCCTCCTCCTCCTCCTCCTCCTCCTCCACCTCTTCCCTCCACTTCTGACACATGTCCCCTATATCAATTTTCATGTGTTTATTCTCACCCCACGTGTTTCACCCATCTCACCACACCCCCTGTCTGCTCCCTCAACCAAAGGGCGCTTTACTACAGTACCTTTACTTTAACAGCCTGTCTCACACCACATACAGCCGTTGTACAATGCCACTCCAGCACATCCACCCGCTTTCTTGTGTGTTCAGTGCCCCAAGACTCACATCTGCACACTTAGGACATCCACTCATGGACACTGGCGTCTCCTTTCACATCTGGCTCTCAAGTGTGTCCCAGACCTTCGCCCCCTGACCCACCCTATGGCTTCGTTCACGCCACCTTCCAAAGATGTTCACAACAATCCCACTTCCCTCGGGTCCTTGTCATATGAACTACCCTGTCTCACCTCTCTATCCCACCTCATACAGCCAACCTTTTCCATTTGACCTATACTTTCAGTTTTCTGCGCCGGCACTGTAGTCCAAAGTGGCACCAGCTTGTGGGGCTTTTCTTGCGTCTAGCACCAGAGCATTATCTTCATCCGCAGACAGCCACTGAGTCACCCCCCATGCCCCCCCCCCCCCCCCCCCCGACCCTGTCTCCAAGACCCCCTCGCCTCTACCTCCCTCGCAGCGCCCACGTCCATGGACGGATCAAACAGCCATGGTGACATCGGCCACCTTCACCAGGAACGTAACATTCTGGCTCTTATTTCATAGTCTTTCCCGTGAACCTTATGTGGAGGGTGACCTTCCCAAGTGACCCAGACATGAAGATAACAGCTTGACCTCATTGTGCGTGACCTGTGCGCACTACAGGTACTTGTGAACATGTTTAGAACTAGTACTGTATGTGTAGTGTGTGTGTGTGTGTGTGTGTGTTTTGACTTCGTCTGTACCACGGGTCAGGACAAAGGACGAGCCATTATACCCAAGGGTCGTATATACCGTCGTGCTCAAGGGTCGTACCGTCGTGCTCAAAGGTCGTACCGTCGTGCTCAAGGGTCGTATCGACGTGCTCAAGGGTCGTACCGTCGTGTGCTCAAGGATCGTACCGTCGTGTTCAAGGGTCGTATATACCGTCGTGCTCAAGGGTCGTACCGTCGTGCTCAAGGGTCGTACCGACGTGCTCAAGGGTCGTATATACCGTCGTGCTCAAGGGTCGTACCGTCGTGTGCTCAAGGGTCGTACCGTCGTGCTTAAGGGTCGTACCGTCGTGTTTAAGGGTCGTGCTCAGGGGGCGTACGTCTTATTCAAGGGTCGTACCGTCGTGTGCTCAAGGGTCGTATATACCGTCGTGCACAATAATCGTACCGTCGTGCTCAGGGCGGCCCGTGTACCGTTAAACCTCACACGGTACACGTAGGTACCATAACATGAACCATGTTAACTATGATCACCTCCATCACCTTGGTGTCATCTATTACCTTCTTAATTACCACAATTAACTCGGTAATAACTCGACCATCGTCGCCATCATGGACTAAATCACCTAAAACCACTAACACCTCACCATTATCCAACATTACAACAAAAAAAAATGATTTATATTTTCTTTTCTTTCAAACTATTCGCCATTTCCCGCGTTAGCAAGGTAGCGTTCAGAACAGAGGACTGGGCCTCTGAGGGAATATCCTCACCTGGTCCCCTTCTCTGTTCCTTCTTTTGGAAAATAAAAAAACAAAAACAAGAGGGGAGGATTTCCAGCCCCCGGCTCCCTCCCCTTTTAGTCGCCTTCTACGACACGCAGGGAATACGTGGCAAGTATTCTTTCTCCCCTATCCTCACCCAGGGATAATATATATATATATATATATATATATATATATATATATATATATATATTATATATATATATATATATATATATATATAAGCTCCAATCAAGGCCGGGGCTCAATTGAAATGTGAGGTTGATTAAGAGACATTAGAACGAAGAGATGAATTTACGTATTTTGGATGGATTGATCAAGGAAAAAAATAATTATTTTTCTCTTTTAATCTACGTCAGGTCGTAAGTTAATTTGGGAAAGACGCGAGAAGGCGTCGAGCGTTCCAAAGCTTTGGAGGCGGAAGGAGAGAGACAGAGATATCAAAGCGGCCCACTCTTACGTTCCCAACGCCCCTATCCACATTAACTATGTGTCTCCAGGAGTTACTGTGAAGAGGGAGGATCAAACCATGACATCCACGATAGAGGTCACCTTTATATATTAACAACCCAGGAACTACCTGTTGACCAATCAGGAAACAGACGTGTGTGTTGACCAATCAGGAAACAGATATGTGTGTGTGTGTGTGTGTGTGTGTTGTGTCTGTGTGTGTGTGTGTGTGTGTGTGTGTGTGTCTGTGTGTGTGTGTGTGTGTGTGTGTCTGTGTGTGTGTGTGTGTCTGTGTGTGTGTGTTGTTGTGTGTGTGTGTTGCGTGTGTGTGTGTGTGTGTCTGTGTGTGTGTGTGTTGTGTGTGTGTGTGTGTCTGTGTGTGTGTGTCTGTGTGTGTGTGTGTGGTGTGTGTGTGTCTGTGTGTGTGTGTGTGTGTCTGTGTGTGTGTGTCTGTGTGTGTGTGTTGGGAGGGAGGGAGGAGGGAGGGAGGGAGGTGGAGGGAGGTGGAGGGAGGGAGGGGTTTGGCAGCCGAGCCGCGCAGTTGCCAGCGTCTTCCAGACACGAAAAATCCAATTTTAAGTTTTGACGTTGCATGACCACGTGCTGACACGCCCTCCTGACGTGGCCGCTGACCACGTGGTTGGTTGGTTGTTTACCGCACGTGATGCACGTGGTGTTTACCACGTGCCACGGAGGAATTATTAATGGCGCGATGGCAACTCTACGTCAGCAGTTGCCATACGGCTTCCATTTTGATTATTTTTCATTTCACAACTAATTCCGTTTCCCTCCTTCCTGGGGTAGCGTCAGGAAGACACAGACAGTGGCGCCACTTGCATACATCAAGTCCCGAGTTATCATGTGCAAATATACCGTAATTAGAGCGTGAATTAAGCTAGTAATTGTATTATTCATAGTTTGAGCGATTATGGCAACCCCCTGGGGGCCTCCCCCTCACCCCCACCCCCCCACTACGTTGTTGGAACCTCCCCAACATGGCGTCTTAAGTCTTCAGAAAAAAGACATTTCTTATTTTCATATGAACCGGGATATGTAGGTGTACTTTCAGTTACACATTTAGACACTTTGATGATTGTGTTTGTAAACACGGGTGTACGGGGGAGTGTAGTCATGTGTGTACAGGAGAGTGTAGGGTAATTAAGTGCTCGGTGTCTTGTTCATGGAACATGGGCACAATGAAGGCTCTTGTGAGGGGGGGATATGTTGGGGGATGGGGTTTGTAGTGCTGTAGTCCAAAGGGCGTCTCGTGTGTGTATGTGTGTGTGTATGTGTATGTGTGTGTGTGTATATGGTATGTGTGTGTATGTGTGTGTGTGTATGTGTGTGTGGTGTGTTTGTGTGTATGTGTGTGTGGTGTGTGTGTGTGTGTGTGTGTGTGTGTGTGTGTGTGTGCTTCCCCGTCTCTCGTCAGAAGAACTGTTATCTTCTCTCCATCATCTCTCGTCACTCGCCTTATCTCTCTCTCTCTCTCTCTCTCTCTCTCTCTCTCTCTCTCTCTCTCTCTCTCAGGGTTGACCTCGCACAATACAGACCCGAGACACTTCATAACCTTGTAAGAAAGGTTGGGGTGGGGTGGGTGGGCTCGCCCTCCTCCACTCCCTCCGCCACCACTCAGACCCAATCCTCCTCTTCCAGAATCACTTCATGTCTGAGATTCGATTTTCTTCGCTTCACCCGAAGCCTCACGTCTTGCAACAACCTCCTCCCTCCCTCCCTCCTTCCCCGCACCTTTTTAAAAGGCCATTTAGGACGAAAATCAGACCCCGAAACGCAGGTTAGCACGACCGATTTGATTATATTGATCATATTACACTATGGACCTTTGTGACGAAGTAGCAACAGAATTGATGTTTGTAACCATTTGATGTCTGGCCTAACCTAACCTTAATAGTGTTTTAAATGGTACTGATAACTCTGTTCTCTGTCGTTAGTGGTCTTAATAGCTCTGTTCTCTCTCGTTAGTGGTCTTAATAGCTCTGTTCTCTGTCGTTCGTGGTCTTAATAGCTCTGTTCTCTGTCGTTAGTGGTCTTAATAGCTCTGTTCTCTTCGTAGGGTCTTATAGCTCTTTTGTCGTTAGTGGTCTTAATAGCTCTGTTCTCTGTCGTTCGTGGTCTTAATAGCTCTGTTCTCTGTCGTTAGTGGTCTTAATAGCTCTGTTCTCTGTCGTTCGTGGTCTTAATAGCTCTGTTCTCTGTCGTTCGTGGTCTTAATAGCTCTGTTCTCTGTCGTTCGTGGTCTTAATAGCTCTGTTCTCTGTCGTTCGTGGTCTTAATAGCTCTGTTGTTTGTCGTTCGTGGTCTTAATAGCTCTGTTCTCTCTCGTTAGCGGTCTTAATAGCTCTGTTCTCTGTCGTTCGTGGTCTTAATAGCTCTGTTCTCTGTCGTTCGTGGTCTTAATAGCTCTGTTGTTTGTCGTTCGTGGTCTTAATAGCTCTGTTCTCCGTCGTTAGTGGTCTTAATAGCTCTGTTCTCTGTCGTTAGTGGTCTTAATAGCTCTGTTCTCTGTCGTTAATAGTCTTAATAGCTCTGTTCTCTGTCGTTAGTGGTCTTAATAGCTCTGTTCTCTGTCGTTAGTGGTCTTAATAGCTCTGTTCTCTGTCGTTAGTGGTCTTAATAGCTCTGTTCTCTGTCGTTATTGGTCTTAATAGCTCTGTTCTCAGTCGTTCGTGGTCTTAATAGCTCTTGTTCTCCGTCGTTCGTGGTCTTAATAGCTCTGTTCTCCGTCGTTCGTGGTCTTAATAGCTCTGTTCTCCGTCGTTCGTGGTCTTAATAGCTCTGTTCTCCGTCGTTCGTGGTCTTAATAGCCCTGTTCTCCGTCGTTCGTGGTCTTAATAGCTCTGTTCTCCGTCGTTCGTGGTCTTAATAGCTCTGTTCTCTGTCGTTCGTGGTCTTAATAGCCCTGTTCTCCGTCGTTAGTGGTCTTAATAGCCAACTGGCCTCAGCAGGCAAGTCTCCAGGCGAGGGGCAGTGTGCAGTGTGTTGCAGAGGTAAATGGCGCGGGATTAAAGCCTTTTGAGAGCCGTTCTCCAGGCCTTTTGTGTATGAATGGCCCCGCGCGGTCCTGAGCCAGCCTGACCCAAAGGCCGAGCCGTCATATGCAAGGGTCGTAGTACCCTTGCCCTTAAGGGTCGTATCGTGGCGCTGAAATAGGGTCGTCCCGTGGTGCTCAGGGGGTCGTACCACCGTGGTGCTCAAGGGGTCGTGCCGTGGTGCTTATGGGGTCGTACCTCGTCGTGCTCAAGGGGTCGTACCACCGTGGTGCTCGAGGGGTCGTACTGTGGTGTTCGGGGGGTCGTACCGTGGTGCTCAAGGGGTCGTACCATTGTGTTCGGGGAGGTCGTACCGTCGTGGTCCTCACGACTCATGGTCCTGCCCCCCTCCCCAGTTCAAGGATCGTCCCCCCGATCTTGCCCAAGAGAGGGGTCGTCCCCTCGTCCTGGGGCGGGGGGGGGGAGGAGGAGGTCGTAGGGGTGGAGTGACTTGATGGGGGGGAGGGAGGGAAGAGGGGGAGGGGGTGGTCTTTGGAGTTGAAGAAGGAGGAGGGGGTGGTCTACGTGGGTTCGGGGTGGTGGTCTTCGTCAGCCGTGCAGGGGGGGGTGGTGGTCTACGTGGGGTCGGGGTGGTGGTCTTCGTCAGCCGTGCAGGGGGGGTGGTGGTCTACGTGGGGTCGGGGTGGTGGTCTTCGTCAGCCGTGCAGGGGGGGGTGGTGGTCTACGTGGGGTCGGGGTGGTGGTCTTCGTCAGCCGTGCAGGGGGGGTGGTGGTCTACGTGGGGTCGGGGTGGTGGTCTTCGTCAGCCGTGCAGGGGGGGGTGTGTTACGGGGTGGTGGTGGTCTTCGTAGCCGTGCAGGGGGGGGGGTGGTCTACGTGGGGTCGGGGTGGTGGTCTTCGTAGCGACGAACGTACGTGCGTCAGCCGTCCGGTGGGCTGGGAAGGTCGGTCGCTGGCATATCGACCTGCTGGGGTCTCGGAACACAAACTCACATCGCAACCCCAGCTGTTCCCCCAGCCTCATAATGGCCTGAGACTGCCATATATATATATATATATATATATAATATATATATATATTATATATATATATATATATTATATATATATATATGAGTGTCATTGGGGTAGACAAAAGGGCAAGGGGGGACAAAGTCCAGATTTCTAGAAGGGTCGTGGAGAAGAATTGTTCATCACACGGTTGAAATATCCCAAATATTCCTCAGTACCGGATAAAATCATCATCACATGACGTCCATCTAGGATTTTCCACCGATAATTCGCTCGAGGGTTGATTTGCATGTCTGCTGCGTCGTAAGTATAAAGTTTGAAGGAGGGAACATGGCGGCGTGATGGCGCCCGCTTGGCGGGAAGATTGGCGCGGGCCGCACCTGTTGGCAACACCGCCACCTTCCCCTCCACCTCCTTCCCCTCCCTCCTCGCTCCCTCCATCTTCCCTCCTATTTTCACGGTCATCCCGCTCCCAGCCGCCGCCTGCTGATATAATTGACTTCATTTTTCATCGAGTAATTCAACTCCTTTGGGATATTTCGCAGCTTGTAAATGAAGTGAGTGTAGACATCTTGTAAGGAGGTGATGTTGAGCCCGGGACGACTACATTTCCTGGCGATCAAGTTCGCGCGAGCACACACACTCACGTACCGATGCCCCTTTTAGCGATAATGAGAGATAGTATTTCTCTAATATTTCTCGATGGGGGTGTTCTGGGGGGCGCATGAGTAACCCCATGAGTACAACTGTGGCCCTTCCCCCGGGGCCACAACAGCAGGGGGACGGTGGGTGACTGGGGAGGTGGTGGTAAACATCAATAAATCAATGCTGACGGGCGTGGTGGAGGAGTTGGTAGCCATTACGCGGTAACGCATGCAGGAAGGTCATGTGTTATTCCCTGGTCCACCGTGACCTGTGTGCCTCCCCTGGGGGAGGAAGACGACGACACCACGACATGATGGTTGAACTTGTTGATCTCCCCTCCAACCTTTCCCCCTCCATCACTACCCCTGGGCTTGACACCCTGTCCGCTGGGAAGAGGAAGAGGAGGGAGGGCGCGCGCGGCGTGAGCCTCCGCCATGATTGCGAGCGCCCGAGCCTCACACATCGCGTTCAGATTTGAACCAATTTCTTCTGCTCTTGTTTCATGGCCGACGATCGCTTGTCGCTAGGGTTCATTTTAACAGTGAGGTGGACGTAATCGTTCACACTAACGCACTAGAGAGGGGAAACGTGCCCTGATAATGGCAGTAATTTACCTGCTAATTTATAATTATTTATTTTGACCAATTGTGAATGCTTCGATTATCCCATTCTTCGTTTCCCCATTTTAATTCACCATCTGCCTGCCTTCCACATTATATTAATAATGTGAATAAATGTTATATTAACCAATGAATAAAACTTGTAACGAATAAATAAAACTTTTTTATTCTTAACCAGGAAATAAATGACTTTAGAATCGACCACAAACGCCTCGGGGTTTCGCACCTCGTCATCCGGCGACACCTGGCAAGAATCGAAAGATAAACAAGGATAAATAATTGGCTACAGTCATGGCGGTAATTAACTAATTTACACCCAGTTATTTTGATAGATTTAGCGAACTCTATTCCTACAAATAAACTTAATGTAATGGACCAGTTTCACAGTTTAAGTAAAGTCTTGTGATAATGAAGATAACCGGTTGTTTACTTGTTTACGAGGTCGTCTCCCTTGTTTACGAGGTCGTCCGGGAGACGCATTGTTTGCTGATGATGCCGACAGATGTCGCTGGTGTACCCAGGCACGACTGCTGACACCCCTGAACACGACAGGACGACCCCTCACCACGACTACGACCCTAAAAACCATGACGTACGACCCCTCAACCACAGTACGACCCTTCACGACAGTACGACCCGTTAGCACGACAGTATGACCACATGACACGACAGTACGACCCCTCACCACGACAGTACGACCCCTCACCACGACAGTACGACCTCAGAAGACGACACCTGGAGTAGGATGGCCAGGCCTCCTGACCCAATCCTTCAGGATCAGAAACCATGACCAGGTCGTCCTACCTGGGCAACACGTAGCATCGTACGTGAGGGTCGTACTATATATATATATATATATATATATATATATATATTATATATATATATATATATATATATATATAGTACGACCCTATATATATATATATATATATATATATATATATATATATAGATATAGATATAGATATATTTATATTTTTATTTATTTATTTTGCTTTGTCGCTGTCTCCCGCGTTTGCGAGGTAGCGCAAGTAAACAGACGAAAGAAATGGCCCAACCCACCCACATACACATGTATATACATACACGTCCACACACGCAAATATACATACCTATACATCTCAATGTACACATATATATACACACACAGACATATACATATATACCCATGCACACAATTCACACTGTCTGCCTTTATTCATTCCCATCGCCACCTCGCCACACATGGAATACAATCCCCCTCCCCCCTCATGTGTGCGAGGTAGCGCTAGGAAATGACAACAAAGGCCCCATTCGTTCACACTCAGTCTCTAGCTGTTATGCAATAATGCACCGAAACCACAGCTCCCTTTCCACACCCAGGCCCCACACAACTTTCCATGGTTTACCCCAGACGCTTCACATGCCCTGGTTCATATATATATATATATATATATATATATATATATATATATATATATATATATATATATATAAGGCGTTGTTACATAAGGGGCCCCCTTGGGTTGGAAGGCGCCCCCCGGGTGAGGGCTGGGGGAAGCCATGGTAAGAAACCTTGGTTAGGATCAATAGTCAGAACCAACTTGGCTTCCCCCGCCCACCAACACCGACCAATTGTACACATTGAACATTGAGAAATTTAAAATTTTGTACAAATTGAACATTGAAAAATTTTGTATTGAAATTGATGACTGAAACTCGTTGAATTTTGTATAGAAACTGATGAATGAAAATCGTTAAATTTGTATGTATAGAAAGTGATGACTGAATGTCGTTAAATTTTGTAGAGAAACTTGAATGAAAATCGTTAAATTTTGTATAGAAATTGATGACTGAAAATCGTTAAATTTGTATGTATTGAAACTGATGATTGAAAATCGTTAAATTTTGTATAGAAACTGATGATTGAAAATCGTTAGATTTTTATAAACAAATAAAATCGTTAGATTTTTTCTAGAAACATGAATATAGATCGTTAAATTTTTATAGAAATGGATAGATAAGAATCGTTGTATTTTGTATAGAAACTCATGAATAAAAATCGTTAAATTTTGTATAGAAACTGATGAATAAAAATCATTAAATTTTTTATAGAAACTGATGAATAAAAATCGTTAAATTTTGTATAGTAACTGATACATAAAAATCGTTAATTTTTTGTATAGACAACTGATGACTAAAAATCGCTAAATTATATATAAAAACATGAATAAAAATCAAGTGGTTTCGAGACAATGTTTGAAACACCTTGGCTTGCCGGAGACCATCTTAAAAAATCAACTCTTTGAATTTCTCACCTTTTTTTTGACATTATATAACCCACATGTGTCATATATGAATGTTAATATAGAGTATATTATATAATCATATATAGATAGACGCCTCGTGAGGTGAGAGAGGCGACGCTGGATATTAAAAAGTGGGTCTCGGGGGGGAAGCCATTCCTGAACACAGGGGGGGGGGGAGGCTCTTCTCCTCACCCCACAACCCCCCCATATTATTGATCACAAGGCCAGCCTCTTCACACACGGTATTGTGACGTGTTACGTTATCATCATCATTCTCGCTTATCTTTCGTTATTATTAAGATCTGTGGCCATGTAAAGGTCTGTGTGTTGTCTGTGGGTAACGCGTTTTGTTTACAGTTTTTTTGAGTTTGTTGTTTGTCAACAGCGCTGCCAGGATTTAAGATTTTGCTATTTAATTTAATTGATTTATTTGATTTATTTGTCGTCCAGTCGTTCACTGTGATTCAAATCTCTCTCTCTCTCTTCTCTCTCCTCTCTCTCTCTCTCTCTCTCTCTCTCTCTCTCTCTCCCTCTTCTACAACTCTTCTAACTTACAGTGTGCCAGGTGGGAATTATGGCCGACAGAGGCCATATTTGTACAATTCTTTGTCATTAAGACTTTGACTCTGTTGATGGTAATTAACTGTACGACTAATTAACACGTCTGGACCAATAGGGTCAGGGCGAACCTTACTTCAATGGTATTTAATGAGTATTTACTGAGTACGACAACTTGGGCCGCTCAGTACGAAGGCGCAACGCCGTGAGTACGATAATAACTACGTGATTGGCTGTAGTTATCGTACACAAGGTGGTGTGGGGGGGAGGTGTTGTCCTAAAGTCGTCGTACGCACGAAGCGAACAATGTCGTACCTTCCTGCGTTCTCATGAGCGTTTAAACGGGTCTTCCTTTGCGTTCAGTGTAGTGCCAGAGAGCGTGTGTGGGTCCTCTCGTCCAATCAGCGCCAGGGCTCGTCGCAGCGTGACGTTGCCAGACGTGTTCAGCCGGGGCTTTAAGCATACGATCCCCGCCGTCCATATTTGGGAAGGAAGTACAGTACCCAGCCGACCACAGCTTTAACCTGGAGTGCAACCACGTCTCCTCATCAGCTGTCCTCCTCCTCCTCATCCTCCTCCTCCTCCTCCTCTTCCTCCTCCTCCTCCTCCTCCTCTTCCTCTTCCTCCTCCTCCTCCTCAGTTGGGAAGTCACGACCTACACACACCCTTCCATCTACCCCGCCTCCGCCTGGGGAAGTAGAACCCAAATATATATATATATATATATATAATATATATATATATATATATATATATATATATATATATATATATAAACACTTGTCCGTGGTGATGGTATAAATACCTTTGTGAATAATAGGCCAAATCATGGAACAATTGCGAGTGTTTACGCCGTCAAATGAAAGGTATTTACGTCCATACATTTATGTAGGCCAGACCCCGCTAACACTGAGGTCAATATATTTTATGTAGGCCAGACCCCGGTAACACTTGAGGTCAATATATTTATGTAGGCCAGACCCCGCTAACACTGAGGTCAATATATTTTATGTAGGCCAGACCCCGGTAACACTGAGGTCAATATATTTTATGTAGGCCAGACCCCGGTAACACTTGAGGTCAATATATTTATGTAGGCCAGCCCCCGGTAACACTGAGGTCAATATATTTATGTAGGCCAGACCCCGGTAACACTTGAGGTCAATATATTTATGTAGGCCAGACCCCGCTAACACTGAGGTCAATATATTTTATGTAGGCCAGACCCCGGTAACACTTGAGGTCAATATATTTATGTAGGCTAGACCCCGGTAACACTAAGGTCAATATATTTATGTAGGCCAGACCCCGGTAACACTAAGGTCAATATATTTATGTAGGCCAGACCCCGGTAACACTGAGGTCAATATATTTATGTAGGCCAGACCCCGGTAACACTGAGGTCAATATATTTATGTAGGCTAGACCCCGGTAACACTGAGGTCAATACATTTATGTAGGCCAGACCCCGGTAACACTGAGGTCAATATATTTATGTAGGCCAGACCCCGGTAACAGAGGTCAATATATTCATGCAGGCCAGACCCCGGTAACACTGAGGTCAATACATTTATGTAGGCCAGACCCCGGTAACAGAGGTCAATATATTCATGCAGGCCAGACCCCGGTAACACTGACGTCAATATATTTATGTAGGCCAGACCCCAATAACACTGAGGTCAATATATTTATGTGGGTCAGACCCCAATAACACCGAGGTCAATATATTTATGTGGGTCAGACCCCGGTAACACTGAGGTCAATATATTTATGTAGGCCAAACCCCGGTAACAGAGGTCAATATATTCATGCAGGCCAGACCCCGGTAACACTGAGGTCAATATATTTATGTAGGCCAGACCCCGGTAACACTGAGGTCAATATATTTATGTAGGCTAGACCCCGGTAACACTGAGGTCAATATATTTATGTAGGCCAGATCCCGGTAACACTGAGGTCAATATATTTATGTAGGCTAGACCCCGGTAACACTGAGGTCAATATATTTATGTAGGCCAGACCCCGGTAACACTGAGGTCAATATATTTTATGTAGGCCAGACCCCGGTAACACTGAGGTCAATATATTTTATGTAGGCCAGACCCCGGTAACACTGAGATCAATATATTTATGTAGGCTAGACCCCGGTAACACTGAGGTCAATATATTTATGTAGGCCAGACCCCGGTAACACTGAGGTCAATATATTCATGTAGGCCAGCCCCCCGGTAACACTGAGGTCAATATATCTCTGTAGGCCAGACCCCGGTAACACTGAGGTCAATATATTCATGTAGGCCAGACCCCGGTAACACTGAGGTCAATATATTTATAGGCCAAACCCCGGTAACACTGAGGTCAATATATATTCATACAGTAGGCAGGGTCGGTCATGTGACCACAAGAGGTGGTTACCATCGCTGTACATGGCCATGCAAGTGAGCTCCCTGGCCAACGATTTCGAAAACAAAATAAATCCCTTTTTATTTTTCCTCTACGTCTGTTGTTGATGCCAAGCGCCATTAACTGTTGTCTTCATCGCTAATAGTAACAACCTTAATTGCCCTCCTGGGTAATTCTAATGGCTATCCTAGCCTTAACCAAGCCATTAGGAGAGAATGGACCAAAACACGAAAATTTATTTTGAATAAGAAAAAATTGAATTCATCACACATCACACAGCTACCTAGGTCAACCCCACAGCTACCTAGGTCAACCCCACAGCTGCCTAGGTCAACCCCACAGCTGCCTAGGTCAACCCCACAGCTGCCTAGGTCAACCCCACCCCAGCTGCCTAGGTCAACCCCACAGCTGCCTAGGTCAACCCCACAGCTACCTAGGTCAACCCCACAGCTGCTAGGTCAACCCCACAGCTGCCTAGGTCAACCCACACTACTAGGTCAACCCCACAGCTACCTAGGTCAACCCACAGCTACCTAGGTCAACCCACAGTTACCTAGGTCAACCCTACAGCTACCTAGGTCAACCCCACAGCTGCCTAGGTCAACCCCACAGCTGCCTAGGTCAACCCACAGCTACCTAGGTCAACCCCAGAGCTACCTAGGTCAACCCCAGAGCTACCTAGGTCAACCCACAGCTACCTAGGTCAGACCCCGCCCACCTGACCCTCGTTAATCACCCTCCCTAACAAGGGTTACGACCTGACACATAGTTGACAGTGGTTGGCCTACATAGATTGGTGGTGGACGGCGGCGTGTGAGGTTGGGATTGTAACAAGGTTGTTAAGTAGTTACACTTAATGAGGTGGACTGTCTCCACGAAACATGGCGTGGTGCCACGTGGAGAGAAGAAAATAAATGGCATTTTTTTAGTTTTCCTAAAGAGGGAACAGAGGAGGGGGCCAAGTGAGGATATTCCCTCAAAGGCCCAGTCCTCTGTTCTTAACGCTACCTCGCTAACGCGGGAAATGGCGAATATGAAATATATATATATATATATATATATATATATATATATATATATATATATATATATATATATATATAGATAGATAGATAGATAGATAGATAGATAGATAGATAGATAGATAATGTGTTTGTGTGCTCCACATTAAACTTCGCCTCACCTTCCTGGTTTTCCACCCATTCCCTAAGCCAGTCACGCCACAAGGGCGCAAACCACACGGGATGGTGGGCTCACACATCACCCACAAAGACCCATCAACCCCACACAGACCCATCAACCCCACACAGACCCTCCCTCAACACAGACCAGACAGACCCACCCCACCTCCCTCAACACCAACAAATACAACACAAACAAAACAAAAGACACTCGCAAATAACCCGTCACACCCACACACACACACACCACACACACCACACACACACACACACACCCACACACACCCACACCTTCCAATTACGTCTTCATTTCCCCCCCTCCCCACTAGCCATACCCCCGTCACAAACCACACTCCCCAGACACACTCGGGTCACACACACACACACACACACACACACTGGACATCACCCATCACCACGCCACTGTACCATCACCGTGCCCATCACCGGGCCAACCTAATCCTAAAATAAAAACCCCTTCCTTTGTGTCCACGACCTAACCACCATGAATGAGACGACCTGTGTCGTTACTTCCTATTGGCCCAGCCTTCTGTGCCAGTAGGCACCCACGCGGACCCCCCACAACACCTCAATGACCTCCCATTCCCGACCGGTGGACGTGGCCTGCTACCTGGGCGCTGCACGAACCTCACGAAGGAGGTAGACGTCGCTCCTCCAGGAGGGGCGGGAACTCAGCCATTTTGACCTGAAGGTCATAGTTTGAGTGACGAGCTGTCAGAACCAGACCCCGACCAGAACAAAACCCAGCTGGAACCAGGACCCGACCAGAACAACACCCAGCTGGAACCAGGACCCGAGCAGAACAATCGTGATAGAACAGACAAATTAGAACAAATCAGTGATAGAACAGACGATATAGAAGAAATCAGTGATAGAACAGACGATATGAAAAACAGTGATAAAACAGAGTTATAGAACAAAACTGATAGAACGGGACGAATGAAAAATCAGTAAAGAACAAGATATAGAAAAATCGTGATAGCCCCGGGAAATAGAAAAAATCGTGATGAACAGACGATATAGAAGAAATCAGTGATAGAACAGACGATATAGAACAAATCAGTGATAGAACAGACGATATAGAACAAATCAGTGATAGAACAGACGATATAGAAGAAATCAGTGATAAAAACGGATATGAAGAAATCAGTATAGAAAGAGATATGAAAAAAATCAGTGATAGAACAGACGATATAGAAGAAATCAGTGATAGAACAGACGATATAGAACAAATCAGTGATAGACGATATAGAAGAAATCAGTGATAGAACAGACGATTAGAAGAAATCAGTGATAGAACAGACGATATAGAACAAATCAGTGATAGAGATATAGAAAAATCAGTGATAGAACAGACGTTTATAGAAAAATCAGGATAAAAGAGATATAGAACAAATCAGTGATAAACAGACGATATGAAAAATCATGATGAACAGACATATAGAAAAAATTGTGATAGAACAGCGATTGAACAAATTGGACAAGAACTATTGGACCAAAACCCCTTAACTGGCCCCCTTCCCAGAATTGGGGGAAACGGTCCGCCTCCCCCGACATACAAAACTGGCCAACTTCCTCCCCCTGACATAAACACTGGACCAATTTTCCCCCCCCCTGAATACAACACTGGACCCCCTTCCCTCCCCCTGAATACAACACGGACCACCTTTCCCCTCCCCTGCATACAACCACTGGACCAACCTTCCCCCCCCCTGACTAAAACCCAATGGAAACCTTCCCCCCCCTGACATACAACACTGGACCAGCCTTCCCCCCCCTGACTACAAATGGCCCAGCCTTCCCCCCCCCGCATCAACACTGGCCCCCTTTCCCCTCCCCGGACAAAAACCCCATGGACCAACCTTCCCCCCCCCCTGACATAAAACACACTGGACCAACCTTTCCCCCCCCCTGACATACAACACTGGCACCCTTCCCTCCCCCCGACTACAACACTGGACCAACCTTCCCTCCCCTGACATACAACACCTGGACCAACCTTC
This sequence comes from Panulirus ornatus, assembly GCF_036320965.1. NCBI lineage: Eukaryota > Metazoa > Arthropoda > Malacostraca > Decapoda > Palinuridae > Panulirus > Panulirus ornatus. The sequence continues at coordinate 9,875,431 of NC_092263.1, read as the reverse complement.
CCTCCCCTGACATACAACCATGGACCGTCTTCCCTCCCCCTGACATACAACACTGTCCCAGCCTTCCCTCCCCCTGACATCCCAACACTGGCCCACCTTCCTCCCCCTGACATACAACACTGGACCACCTCCCCCCCCCGACATACAACACTGGCCCAAACTTCCCCCCCCCTGCATACAACACTGGACCACCTTCCCTCCCCCTGACATACAACACAGGGGACCAGCCTCCCTCCCCCGACAACAACCCCGGCCCCTTCCCTCCCCTGACATCAACACAGGACCGCCTTTCCCCCCCCTAAATTAAAACACTGGCCAGCCTTCCCCCCCGAATCAAACAGGCCCCAAACCTTTCCCCCCCTGACAACAACACTGGCCCAAACTCCCCCCCCGACATACAAAAATGGCCCAACCCCTCCCCCGCATTCAAACACTGGCCCACTTCCCCCTCCCCACAAAACACACTGGCCCACCTTCCCCCCCCGGACATACAACCACTGGCCCAAACCTTCCCCTCCCCCTGAATACAACACTGGACCAATTTTTCCCCCCCTGACATACAACACTGGCCAGCCTTCCCCCCCCTGACATACAAAACTGGACCCCTCCTCCCTGACATAAACACGGGACCCCCTTCCCTCCCCTGAATACAACACGGCCACCTTCCCCCCCTGAATCCCAAACACTGGCCACCCCTTCCCCCCCCCACATAAACACCTGGACCCCCCTTCCCCCCCCGAATACAACACACTGGAAAAACCTTCCCCCCCCCGACATCAACACGGACCACCTTCCCTCCCCCTGAATACAACCTGGCCCGCCTTCCCCCCCCCTGACATAAAACACTGGACCACCTTCCCCCCCTGACATTACACACTGGCCCAGCCTCCCTCCCCTGACATACAACACTGGCCACCTTTCCCCCCCCTGACATAAACAGGACCACCCTTTCCCCCCCCCTGATACAACCTGGCCCACCTTCCCTCCCCCGAATAAAAACACGGACCAACCTTCCCCCCCCCTGACTACAACCCCTGGACCACCTTTCCCCTCCCCCGACCCAAAAAGGCCCAACCTTTCCCTCCCCCTGACATCCAACACACTGGACCAGCCTTCCCTCCCCCTGACATACAACACTGGCCCCACCTTCCCCCCCCCTGACACTACAACACACTGGACCAACCTTCCCTCCCCCTGACAAACAACACACTGGGACCACCTTTTCCCTCCCCTGACATACAAACACTGGCCCAGCTTTTCCCCTCCCCCTGACATACAAACAACTGGACCAGCCTTCCCTCCCCCTGACATACAACACTGGACCAACCTTCCCTCCCCCTGACATACAACACATGGACCAGCCTTCCCTCCCCCTGACATCCCAACACTGGACCAGCCTTCCCTCCCCCTGACATACAACACTGGAACCAGCCTTCCCCCCCCCTGACATACAACAACTGGCCCAAAGCCTTCCCTCCCCCTGACATACAACACTGGACCAGCCTTCCCTCCCCCTGACATACAACACTGGACCAACCTTCCCTCCCCTGACATAAAACACTGGACCAGCCTTCCCTCCCCCTGACATACAACACACTGGACCAACCTTCCCTCCCCCTGACATACAACCACTGGACCAGCCTTCCCTCCCCCTGACATACAACACTGGACCAACCTTCCCTCCCCCTGACATACAACACACTGGACCACCCTTCCCTCCCCCTGACATACAACACACTGGACCAACCTTCCCTCCCCCTGACATACAACACTGGACCAACCTTCCCTCCCCCTGACATACAACACACGGGGACCAGCCTTCCCTCCCCCTGACATAGAACACACTGGACCAACCTTCCTCCCCCTGACATACAACACTGGACCAACCTTCCCTCCCCCTGACATACAACACTGGACCAGCCTTCCCTCCCCCTGACATACAACACACTGGACCAGCCTTCCCTCCCCCTGACATACAACACACTGGACCAGCCTTCCCTCCCCCTGACATACAACACTGGACCAGTCTTCCCTCCCCCTGACATACAACACTGGACCAACCTTCCCTCCCCCTGACATACAACACACTGGACCAGCCTTCCCTCCCCCTGACATACAACACACTGGACCAGCCTTCCCTCCCCCTGACATACAAACACTGGACCAGTCTTCCCTCCCCCTGACATACAACACTGGACCAACCTTCCCTCCCCCTGACATACAAACACTGGACCAGTCTTCCCTCCCCTGACATACAAACATGGACCAACCTTCCCTCCCCCTGACATACAACACACTGGACCAGTCTTCCCTCCCCCTGACATACAACACTGGACCAGCCTTCCCTCCCCCTGACATACAACACATGGACAGTCTTCCCTCCCCCTGACATACAACACTGGACCAACCTTCCCTCCCCTGACATACAACACTGGACCAGCTTCCCTCCCCCTGACATAGAACACTGGACCAGCCTTCCTCCCCCTGACATACAAACACTGGACCAACCTTCCCTCCCCCTGACATACAACACACTGGACCAACCTTCCCTCCCCCTGACATACAACACTGGACCAGTCCTTCCCTCCCCCTGACATACAACACTGGACCAACCTTCCCTCCCCCTGACATACAACACACTGGACCAGTCTTCCCTCCCCCTGACATACAACACACTGGACCAACCTTCCCTCCCCCTGACATACAACACATGGACCAGTCTTCCCTCCCCCTGACATAGAACACTGGACCAGCTTCCCTCCCCCTGACATCAACACACGGGATCAGTCTTCCTCCCCCTGACATACAACACACTGGACCAACCTTCCCTCCCCCTGACATACAACACTGGACCAGCCTTCCCTCCCCCTGACATAGAACACTGGACCAGCCTTCCCTCCCCCTGACATACAACACACTGGACCAGCTTCCCTCCCCCTGACATACAACACACTGGACCAGCCTTCCCCATCACCCCTGAATGACTACCAGTACGACCCTGGGTCAGGGGTCAGAGGTGTGCATTACCTGGTCAGGTCAGGTCAGGTGTGGCGTGCATTACCAGGTCAGGTCAGGTTGTGTGT
>NC_092263.1:9794848-9867348 GCF_036320965.1 Panulirus ornatus | reverse complement strand
CTTACTCACACTACCTCTCCCTCATACTTACTCCCACACTACCTCTCCCTCATTACTTCATAATACCACACTACCTCTCCCTCATACTTACATACCCACACTACCTCTCCCTCATACTTACATACCACACTACCTCTCCCTCATACTTGCTCACACTACCTCTCCCTCATACTACTCACACTACCTCTCCCTCATACTAATCCACACTACCTCTCCCTCATACTTACATACCCACACTACCTCTCCCTCATACATACTCACACTACCTCTCCCTCATACATACTCACACTACCTCTCCCTCATACTTGCTCACACTACCTCTCCCTCATACTTACATACCCACACTACCTCTCCCTCATACTTGCTCACACTACCTCTCCCTCATACTTACATACCCACACTACCTCTCCCTCATACATACTCACACTACCTCTCCCTCATACTACTCACACTACCTCTCCCTCATACTTGCTCACACTACCTCTCCCTCATACTTACATACCACACTACCTCTCCCTCATACTTACATACCCACACTACCTCTCCCTCATACTTACATACCCACACTACCTCTCCCTCATACTTGCTCACACTACCTCTCCCTCATACTTGCTCACACTACTTCTCCCTCATACTTACATACCCACACTACCTCTCCCTCATACTTACCCACACTACCTCTCCCTCATACTTACATACCCACACTACCTCTCCCTCATACTTGCTCACACTACCTCTCCTCATACTTGCTCACACTACTTACTCCCCTCATACTTACATACCCACACTACCTCTCCCTCATACTTACCCACACTACCTCTCCCTCATACTTGCTCACACTACCTCTCCGTCATACTTACATACCCACACTACCTCTCCCTCATACTTACTCACACTACCTCTCCCTCATACATACTCACACTACCTCTCCCTCATACATACTCACACTACCTCTCCCTCATACTATACTCACACTACCTCTCCCCTCATACATACTCACACTACCTCTCCCTCATACATACTCACACTACCTCTCCCTCATACATACTCACACTACCTCTCCCTCATACATACTCACACTACCTCTCCCTCATACATACTCACACTACCTCTCCCTCATACATACTCACACTACCTCTCCCCCTGCCACGCTGCCTCACACTAGAGGGAAGGAGGAGGTTAGAGCACATTGTGAGGGATGTCTACACTGAGGTGAGGTGGCCAGACACAGTGCCCACCCACGTGATAGACGAACACATGCTATAGCGGGAGCGACGGGGGCCGACTGGTGATTACTGGACGCTATGACCGATTGTGCGAGAGAGAGAGAGAGAGAGAGAGAGAGAGAGAGAGAGAGAGAGAGAGAGAGAGAGATTGTGTGTGTGTGTGTGTGTGAGAGAGAGAGAGAGGAGAGAGAGAGAGAGAGAGAGAGAGAGAGAGAGAGAGAGAGATTGTGTGTGTGTGTGTGTGAGAGAGAGAGAGAGAGAGAGAGAGAAGAGAGAGAGAGAGAGAGAACGGCAAACTTTTCTGACTCAGATAATTTGGAGGCTGGGTTCGAACCCTCATTATATATTATACCCGGGGCCGCACGATCCCACGTCGTACCGGGAGCGCCATTCAGCCGCCCACCGCGGGCGGAGGAGGTCATGTGGGTGGGCGGAGGAGGGAACTAGGTCACGCGGAGTGAAAGGAGGTTACGCGGCCGCAGGGCAACACCCCCCCCCCCTCCCCCTTCCTCCACCCACCTTCCACCCACCCTCCACCCACTCTCCACACCCACCCTCCACCCACTCTCCACCCACCCCCAACCCTCCACCCACTCTCCACACCCACCCTCCACCCTCCACCCACTCTCCCCCCCCTACCTTCCACCCACCCTCCACCCACCCTCCACCCCAGTTTGGACGACGAGCATCAAAATGGTTCCCGAATTCCTTCCATTTTTCCCGGACGAGCCTTTAAGGGCTAGTTTGGGCGTCGCTTCAATGGAGATGAAGACCATATTGGTACGTGGACACACACACACACACACACACACAAACCTTGGAGGAGAGAAGAGTCAGGAGCGACTTGATCCTAGTCATTTAAACTCTTTTAAAACCATGTTCAATGATGGAGAACAGTTCTTCCAGGAGACACGTAGGGAATTAGAACATCAAGTGAACAGAACAGAACATGGATGAACAGAAAGAATATATATATATATATATATATATATATATATATATATATATATATATATATATATATATATATATATATATATGCATTGTAGATTATATTGAATTATATTTATAAAGATTGACTTTAATAATGTAATTATATTTATAAAGAATGACTTTAATAATGTAATTATATTTATAAAGAATGACTTTAATAATGTAATTATATTTATCAAGAATGACTTTAATAATGTAATTATATTTATAAAGAAGGACTTTAATAATGTAATTATATTTATAAAGATTGACTTTAATAATGTAATTATATTTATAAAGAATGACTTTAATAATGTAATTATATTTATAAAGAATGACTTTAATAATGTAATTATATTTATCAAGAATGACTTTAATAATGTAATTATATTTATAAAGAAGGACTTTAATAATGTAATTATATTTATCAAGAATGACTTTAATAATGTAATTATATTTATGAAGAAGGACTTTAATAATGTAATTATATTTATAAAGAAGGACTTTAATAATGTAATTATATTTATCAAGAATGACTTTAATAATGTAATTATATTTATAAAGAAGGACTTTAATAATGTAATTATATTTATAAAGAAGGACTTTAATAATGTAATTATATTTATAAAGAATGACTTTCATAATGTAATTATATTTATAAAGAAGGACTTTAATAATGTAATTATATTTATCAAGAAGGACTTTAATAATGTAATTATATTTATAAAGAAGGACTTTAATAATGTAATTTATGTGAGGACCATCTGAGTTACGAGATAGTGGGAAACAGACACAAGTTGGAAGAACAAAAATAAACTTGTTATATGTTCATGTTCTCCAGGTGGGAGAGGGGGGGCCAAACCCCTCCCCCCTCCCCCCCACGAGTGTAGAACTTCCCTCCCTCCCCCACCTCCCTCCTTCCCCCACCTCCCTCCCTCCCTCCCTCCCTACCTATCCCCATGTGAACAGAAAATGTTCTAGGGTTGTTCAGGTTCGAGAGATGGTCCCCTCCCTCCTCCACCTCCCCCTTCCCTCCCCCCTCCTCCCCACCTCTCCTCACCCCACCCTCACCCCCCCCCCGGTGCAAATTGGTCATTACACAGAGGTAATTACCCGCGACCCGTGTGTGTGTGGGGGGGGAGGTGCTGAGGTAATTACAGATACGTAATTACACTAAGGGGGGTGGTAGAGCTCCCTCCCCCACCCCTTCCCCCAGGGGGACTATACCAATGGCTAATTAGCTAATTAGCGACAGTGAACCATCATGGCTGGTTTGATGTGCTCACCACAAGACGAAAATATATCATCATGACAATTACTTGGGATTACATGATTACATTGATATCACTTGGGATTACATGATTACATTGATATCACTTGGGATTACATGATTACATTGATATCACTTGGGATTACATGATTACATTGATATCACCTGGGATTACATGATTACATTGATATCACTTGGGATTACATGATTACATTGATATCACTTGGGATTACATGATTACATTGATATCACTTGGGATTACATGATTACATTGATATCACTTGGGATTACATGATTACATTGAGATCAAATGTCATCTGGGATTATCTCTCTGGGATTAGTAGCGGGATCAAGTGGGATTAGCCAATCAGAAGGATTAAGATGAGGATTAGGTTCATGGTAAAGTCTGAGGTGGAGGGATTAATTAAAAAAAAAAATAAAGGATTTAATGAGTCAATCAAATATGTCTGACCGCGAACATTCCAGAAAACATCATAATTCTTTATCATTAACTTATAAACATAATCATAAATAATATCAGGTATTTATTTATAAACTTAATCATAAATAATATCAGGTATTTATTTATAAACTTAATCATAAATAATATCAGGTATTTATTTATAAACTTAATCATAAATAATATCAGGTATTTATTTATAAACATAATTATAAATAATATCAGGTATTTATTTATAAACATAATCATAAATAATATCAGGTATTTATTTATAAACTTAATCATAAATAATATCAGGTATTTATTTATAAACATAATCATAAATAATATCAGGTATTTATTTATAAACTTAATCATAAATAATATCAGGTATTTATTTATAAACATAATCATAAATAATATCAGGTATTTATTTATAAACTTAATCATAAATAATATCAGGTATTTATTTATAAACATAATTATAAATAATATCAGGTATTTATTTATAAACATAATTATAAATAATATCAGGTATTTATTTATAAACATAATCATAAATAATATCAGGTATTTATTTATAAACTTAATCATAAATAATATCAGGTATTTATTTATAAACTTAATCATAAATAATATTAGGTATTTATTTATAAACATAATCATAAATAATATCAGGTATTTATTTATAAACTTAATCATAAATAATATCAGGTATTTATTTATAAACATAATTATAAATAATATCAGGTATTTATTTATAAACATAATTATAAATAATATCAGGTATTTATTTATAAACATAATCATAAATAATATCAGGTATTTATTTATAAACTTAATCATAAATAATATCAGGTATTTATTTATAAACATAATCATAAATAATATCAGGTATTTATTTATAAACATAATCATAAATAATATCAGGTATTTATTTATAAACATAATTATAAATAATATCAGGTATTTATTTATAAACTTAATCATAAATAATATCAGGTATTTATTTATAAACATAATTATAAATAATATCAGGTATTTATTTATAAACATAATTATAAATAATATCAGGTATTTATTTATAAACATAATTATAATATCAGGTATTTATTTATAAACTTAATCATAAATAATATCAAGTATTTATTTATAAACATAATTATAAATAATATCAGGTATTTATTTATAAACATAATCATAAATAATATCAGGTATTTATTTATAAACTTAATCATAAATATTATCAGGTATTTATTTATAAACATAATTATAATATCAGGTATTTATTTATAAACTTAATCATAAATATTATCAGGTATTTATTTATAAACATAATTATAATATCAGGTATTTATTTATAAACATAATCATAAATAATATCAAGTATTTATTTACGCGATGAAGTTTTAAAAAGTCATTTAAATTAAATGTCTACGCGTTTTTTTCTTTTTTTTTCGAAGACTGAACACAAGATTCTGGAAGCCGACGCTGCTCTGGTCGTGTTCCAATAATGTAAATAATAAAGTCTTTATAATATTATTCTTTCATTGAAATACACGAAAGCTCAACATATCGTTAAATAACGTCGTGTTCCACAGCGTCGTACATCAGATAATATACATCCAAAAAAAAAAAAAAACCGCCGCGCCATACTCGGGGTGGGCCGTGCCCTGCAGTACGCTGATTGGATGAGGGAGTGGCGCTGGCGCGCGCGCGAGAGAGCTCTCTAAGCAGACCCGACCCGGAGCCAATTCAGTAAAAATATGGCCTTTTTTTCAGTTTCTCCCTCTCAGTTTTTTTCTTTTTCTATGGCAAAAGTGTTGCGATTTATTCGAGATAAATATAAAGAATAAATAACAATGGTAAAGACAGTTGTAGGAGGAATAAACAAATGGTGTTGAAATGAACTAGTCTGTCTTCGTCATCCCGTTTTCTATGTGTGTGTTTTCCTTTTCCCTGAACTAGTCTGTATGTCTTCGTCATCCCGTTTTCTATGTGTGTTTTCCTTTCCCACCCTGTCCCTCAGTGTGTGTATACGTTGTTGACAGGTAATTAACTGGTGATTTACAGGTAATTAACTGTTGATTTACGTAATTGGATTTACGTAATTGGATTTACGTAATTGGATTTACGTAATTGTATTTGCGTAATTGTATTAACGTAATCGTATTTACGTAATTGTATTGATGGGTTAAGAGTATTTTTAAGAAATGCATCCGCCATTTTTCTCTGGTATGTCTGACATGTCTTAGTAATTTAGTTAATATTTATCATTTCCCGGTAACTGAGTTATCTTGATGTGTATTAAATAATTTAGCATTATTTTTTGATGTATCAAGTGAGAGGCTGTGTTCGTGGTGGGGTCGTACCGTCGTGTTTGTGGGGTCGTACCGTCGTGTTTGTGTGGGGTCGTACCGTCGTGTTTGTGTGGGGTCGTACTGTCGTGTTTGTGGGGGTCGTACCGTCGTGTTTGTGTGGGGTCGTACCGTCGTGTTTGTGGGGGTCGTACCGTCGTGTTTGTGGGGGTCGTACCGTCGTGTTTGTGGGGGTCGTACTGTCGTGTTTGTGGGGTCGTACCGTCGTGTTCATGGGGGTCGTACTCTCGTGTTTGTGGGGTCGTACTCGTGTTTGTGGGGTCGTTCGTCGTGTTGTGGGGGTCGTACCGTCGTGTTTGTGGGGTCGTACTGTGTTCGTGTGGGGTCGTACCATCGTGTTTGTGGGGGTCGTACCGTCGTGTTTGTGGGGTCGTACTGTCGTATGTGTGGGGGTCGTACCGTCGTGTTTGTGGGGTCGTACCGTCGTGTTCATGGGGGTCGTACCGTCGTGTTTGTGGGGTCGTACCGTCGTGTTTGTGGGGGTCGTACCGTCGTGTTTGTGGGGGTCGTACCGTCGTGTTTGTGTGGGGTCGTACCGTCGTGTTAGTGGGGGTCGTACCGTCGTGTTGTGGGGGTGTACCGTCGTGTTTGTGGGGTCGTACTGTCGTATTTGTGGGGTCGTACCGTCGTGTTTGTGGGGGTCGTACCGTCGTGTTTGTGTGGGGTCGTACCGTCGTGTTTGTGGGGGTCGTACCGTCGTGTTTGTGGGGGTCGTACCGTCGTGTTTGTGTGGGGTCGTACCGTCGTGTTTGTGGGGGTCGTACTGTCGTATTTGTGGGGTCGTACCGTCGTGTTTGTGGGGGTCGTACCGTCGTGTTTGTGTGGGGTCGTACGTCGTGTTTGTGGGGTGTACCGTCGTGTTGTGTGGGGTCGTACCGTCGTGTTTGTGGGGGTCGTACCGTCGTGTTTGTGTGGGTCGTACCGTCGTGTTTCTGGGGGTCGTACCGTCGTGTTTGTGTGGGGTCGTACCGTCGCGTCGTGGTTAAGGGTCGTACACAAGGGAAGGTATCTAACCATAGTTCCTGTTTTCTGTGAATTGAAGTCGCCATTGTTGACGGCGCTTGAGCAGTCACCCACCACCTCCCGTTTTCTTTTGGACCGAGCGTGAGGTGTTGCCGCGCGGGAAGATCTTCTTAAAAACATTCTAAGGACTTCCACTTCCACATTTCAATTACTCCAACTGCTTAATAATCGCCATTAATGGATTTTGAAATTATATATATAATATATATTAAAATATATATATATATATATATATATATAATATATATATATAATATATATATATATTATATATATAATTCCTATGAGTCTAGGGAAAATGAAACACGATATATATATATATATATATATATATATATATATATATATATATATATATATATATATATATATATATATGACCTTGTTAAGTTTAGTCATTTAGATGTGCGCCAACGACAGTTAATTTAACTTGACTCAAAGATTCGTATTTTCGAAGGATTGTAGGATATTGAATAAGGCCATTGTCATCACAAGGTAATCTTTGGCGTTATCTGTTAGTAATCTTTGGCGTTATCTGTTGGTAATCTTTGGCGTTATCTGTTGGTAATCTTTGGCGTTATCTGTTGGTAATCTTTGGCGTTATCTGTTGGTAATCTTTGGCGTTATCTGTTGGTAATCTTTGGCGTTATCTGTTAGTAATCTTTGGCGTTATCTGTTAGTAATCTTTGGCGTTATCTGTTGGTAATCTTTGGCGTTATCTGTTAGTAATCTTTGGCGTTATCTGTTAGTAATCTTTGGCGTTATCTGTTGGTAATCTTTGGCGTTATCTGTTGGTAATCTTTGGCGTTATCTGTTAGTAATCTTTGGCGTTATCTGTTGGTAATCTTTGGCGTTATCTGTTGGTAATCTTTGGCGTTATCTGTTGGTAATCTTTGGCGTTATCTGTTAGTAATCTTTGGCGTTATCTGTTAGTAATCTTTGGCGTTATCTGTTAGTAATCTTTGGCGTTATCTGTTGGTAATCTTTGGCGTTATCTGTTGGTAATCTTTGGCGTTATCTGTTGGTAATCTTTGGCGTTATCTGTTGGTAATCTTTGGCGTTATCTGTTGGTAATCTTTGGCGTTATTTGTAGGTAATCTTTGGCGTTATCTGCAGGTAATCTTTGGCGTTATCTATTTCAATGGAAATATTGGTGCTGAAGGTTTGGGAGGGAAGGACAGACCCCCACACCATGTCTCTTCATTGTAATGTGTCTGCCATGTGCCACCGTGTGGCAGCGAGTCACATCATTAATGGTCTGTGTGGATGATGAGCGGAGGTCATACGAGGAATTAATATGACCGTTGCACGACCTCCAATTGTGTCGGTCCGTCGTATCATCCGTCAATACAGTCGTAAGTGCCAGTGTAGTGCGAACGAGGGGTTTCTCGACATTTGTAATATCAGGTCCTTTTCCATTAATATGAATTTCTTATTCTCTGCCTTTGCTAGTTTTCTTCTACCCCATATTTAAATTAGATAATGGGATTTATATATTTTATCCCATTTATTTATGTGAAGAAAAAAAAATTAATTTTTTCCAAATAACGTGCTTGATAGAGTACCACCAAATTGCTTCTCCATCTTATGGAGGTAATAAAAAGTCTAGTTTTTGTGGAACTTTAACCAAAATTTAGCCTGGATTTTGTGGAATTTAATCAAAATTTAGTTTAGTTTTTGTGGAACTTTAACCAAAATTTAGCCTAGATTTTGTGGAATTTGGTCAAAATTTAATGTAGTTTTTGTGGAACTTTAACCGAAATTTAGCCTGGTTTTGTGGAATTTATTTGGAATTTAGCCTTATTTTTGTGGAATTCTAACTGTAATTTAGACTGGTTTTGTGGAACTTTAATTGAAATTCAGCTAAGTTTTTGTGGAACTTTAACCAAAACTTAGTGTAGTTTTGTGGAACTTTTATCGAAATGTAACCGAGTTTTATTGAAGTGAAACCAAAAGTTTTGTAGAACTTTAACCAACACTTGATATGTTTTGACAGGTTTAAACATTTTAAACGGTGTGGTTAACCAAAATTTATCCTAGGAATGTTTCATCATTTACAAAAGACACATTCTAGCTGAACTCTATCAAACCTAACCTAGATTAGGATCTAGTCTTAGAAGTTCAGTTTTTATACCAAACTTGCTTTGTTTGAGAAGATGTATGTCTCTCAGTATAAAATAAAAGGTAAAATTTCCATAGAAAGTTTACCCTTCCCCCTCCTCAATACCAATATTTTGCTTTGTGTTAATCATTCAAAGAACTTATTAATTCCTGTAAAAGGTTAATATTATGTGAGGATGTTGTCTGTAGTAATTACTGACCTGACCCTCATAAGACTGTCTAAGTGTTGTGGATTTTAGAAAAGTTTGTCTTGGTTGAATTGCATGAAGTATTCACAAAGCACCATAAAGGAGTGGTGGGATAGAATCCCATTATCTTAGGACAATGGAATTTGAATGAAATAATGACTGGTTAAAAGCTTATGGCTCAGATACATTTTTTGCCAAAATTGATCGTTGCCAGTGTAATTGAGGACATTAGTAATGCGTGGGGACTTTAGAATATGAAATAAATTTGCAGTTGAGAAATTGTGTCCAGAGATAGGATAAGCATGGCAGTATAAATATTCCTTTTGATCTCATGGAATTGATGTTTAGGGAGACCAACAATTGAAGTGCATTAAGAAGGAATAAAGTACTCTCGCAAAATTCACAGGAGTGAATGAAAATGGGGAGATGTACCATGAGTCTTGTGTTTTGGAGTCCATCTCTCTGATTTGAGTACACACTAGTGGTGACAGCTTTCTGGCAAACATTTATTAAATAGTTTCAGACATCATGATGTAGCGATTCATTATTTATTACCTAAACTGCTTTGCTTTAAAAAGAAAGAAGGCTTATATGCACTTACCCACAACCTGTATCTTCTAGGTGCATCGCCATTTACTGCTTACTGGGTTATACGTTATATCAGTATGAGAGAAAGAAAAAGCATTTTGAATCACTTAAAATTAGCGGATGATATTTCTCATGGTCTCCTGTTCTTTGACAAAAATAACGTGAGATTTCACAAGACTTAAGTTTTCACAGCTAAAGGAGAGTAAAACTCTGTTGTCAATTGAGCATTTATATATATATATTTGTGCCTTGCTAAATTCGTTGTAAACATTGCAAAGCATAATGCCAACCATTGAAGCATTTGAACATAATATTTTAGCATACTGCATTAGGCATTGTTTCTCACATTAATAAGGCTGAATCATACTGAACTGTTCAGCACATAAGTACAGTACAATTAAGTTCACATATGGCCATAATAGAACAAATAATTGACACTTTACAAAGAGTAATCCGTACATGAAACTAGCATACATCCTTGAGGAACCAAATCACTGTAGCAGTCACACATCATTTGTTACACACTACTTCTAACCTGAGTTGGTTTGCTCCATTTCCTTTTACAAAAATATCCCAAAGGCAACTGTGTCTTTCTGAGGGATATAAAATGACGAGAGAAAGAGAGAAAAAGAAAGCAATCCCAGTCAGCAAATATTGTAAATCTGTCAGTCACACTTGCATCACAGAATCATATATATATATATATATATATATATATATATATATATCACACACTCATAAGGAAAACAAAAACCTATCAAAAGCAAAAATATGGAACATCTTATCCAGTTAATGACAGATTGTTGAGGAGAGATTTCGAAAAGAAAAAGCAAACATCATATACACATTCAATGTATTATGGATGTAAAGATGCAAAATATACAGTGCAAATGAATCTGATAGAGCGTATCATCCACTTCCAAATATTGTGCATGTAATGCTGCAAAATACATATACAAATACAATATATACAAATTTGTACAGCTCACGAGATGGCAGAAATTTACAACAAAGTCTTCACTTGAATACTGTCCCTACATCATAAATAGTAGACATGAAAGCAAGTAAGGCCATTATCAACAGCGCACAAATAACTGCAAAGGTTCAAGAGCAACATCGTGGCTCTGAACTCCTTGTTAATATTCACTACAGATCGTTTTTATATATTCACAGACAGTAAAATATAATTAATTTCACAGCGAAGTTTCTCTGCTGTGGAGAAGCATCGCTAGACTGAATTCGTACCTATAAACTACATTGTGGTCCATACTCGTATCCTGAATAGATACATTTGGCATTATCCTCAGAAACTGAAGAATTATGAATATCCAAAGTGGTTATAAGGTTTTGTTAGTTACTATTTTCTTTTTGTGGCAGTTTGTCTCATTGAACTTCATCTCATTTTCACTTACTACAGTATGGTAACGTTCAGATTGGTTACTATTTGCCAAACTACCACTCTTGTAAAACGAGAATTAGTCACAGTATGCTAGAAGTTTTCCGTCAGTGCTCACCAGTGGTATAATATTAACTCATCCTTAGAGTTGACCAATTGAAGCCCCACCAGTATTTTTGTGGGGGATTATATTGACGGTTGAGACTGAAAAAGGCTAACTAGTGCATATTACAATGGCAAAAGTATACTCTTATCGAGTTTAGTTATCCATTGATTTACAGATATGAAGATCACTACAATTCATATATTCTTTCCAGCTGCACAGAGGATAGAACAGTTCTGTATATTGACGTGTACAATAACAAAACCCACTGTTTATCGTACTGATGTGGGATGACATGCTATAACTACCGCAGTATTACTTTATATGCTCTTTTAAAAATGTTCATATTGGTTCAGACTATGAATCACTACGGTGACTAACCATAAAGTGATGATTGGTCAGTTTTGATGAACCCATCATAGAAGAAGGGATTCAAGCCCCAGGTGCAGTATTTACTCAACAAAGCTCCGTACGAGCACAGTATCACACTATGTAAAAGGCAATAATTCTGTATAAATACTGAATATAGGTCATGTACATGTGACCTTTTATCACTTAGTTACTGAAGGGGAAAAGAAGTTGACAATATCACAGGCACTGTAATTGCAAGAAAGTTTGCGTAAGCCACCATTCAACAGGTAAGGAAAATACATTGCGAATGAATTAAAGTCTTCACAAAGTTGTCAGAAGACTTTAAAATATGTTTATGAACTCTTGTTTTCTGATAGGCAAACCCTGAAACATATGTAAGACAGAGATATGACAGCATACATACTTGGAAACTAAACCAATGCTGTTGAAAAAAGATATCGACAAAAGATTACACATAGCACTCAAACTTCCTCTGTCTTACTTCAGAAACTATGAAATAATCCATCAGCTATTTTACTGGTATTCTGCAGTCTCAGAGAAGTCTTCATCTCTAGCAAGTAGCAAGGACTAAGATTTTTCCTCTCTTTGCATTTGTCTTTGAGGAGTAATGCCCTTCATTTTTTTACAAATCATTTTCAAAAGCATAATCTATGTTCTGCTAAGATACATAGTCATGAATAGATGTGACGATTATGAGATTCACACCTTCTGATACTACAAGCACAAAAACTCATTTTCGGCATTATAGTTGTATATTTAAAAGATGTGATATCAATTACAAAGACATGACTACCACAAATTCTGCTGTTTGAAACTACATATGTATCAAATGCCCTCTGACTCTCCAAATCAAGAAACTTCCTTTTTAAGAATAAATTTTGAAAAGTCTGTATCTAAATGAAACTTTAAGTTTCTGTGAAAACCAAAGCATTATAACATGCAGTGGGCGACTCAGGTTTAGAATTAAAATAAATAATTAGCAAAAGACTCCTTCTCTGAACTGTTAAAAGAAAGGCAACTTCTGATGATCTATAGTTTGTGTTTGCCACACAGCTTTTACAGGCTCATAGACGTTTTATTTGGCTATGGGTAAATCAATGCGCCTATTGACAAAATGTAATGACTTATTACAAAAGATGGTAAAAGAAGAATTTCTTTTGCATTCCATACAACATACTGCTACAATTTTACTCAACAATAACATTGAAACATACTACAGGGAAGTTAAACAAGCTTTGAAACCTGAATGTTGAATAAATAGTACGAAAGATTTTCTACACTATCTTCCTTACCTATAGGTTTCCAGTTCTTAGGAGCATAAATCATCCATGATATATAGACAACATTGATTCATCTTTACACATAATAAGAAAATCCTTTGAAACAACCTGGAGAGGAAGGTGTCTCAGGCATACAGACACAATAGTGAAAATGTGTTAGTTCCTCAATGCATACATTACACTTAAATCTCTAATTAAATCATATTGTTTTGTAATATGCACATACAAACATACATACTAAATATTTATAGTTCCTTTATATACATTATCATATGTACATACAGTTGCAGTTCTGTTATATAAAGATAAGGTTACATTCCTACGGTTTCTTAAAGATATAAAATGTAAAACTCGAGATAAAGTTGTACCTATCACTGCCTCACATTACAACCCACTTTCCGAGAAACATACACTTCCTTACTTGAGAAAGTTGTACAGTACAACATCAAAAATCCAGACATTAAAAATCTGGGAACTTGAGAAATCCTGATATATTCTTTAAAGGTTTTGTCAGTGTGTTTCAGGCACAGAGCATCAAATTAGGGAGGAGGAATGTGGCTTGGTAAGTGGTAGAGGATGACTGGACCTGTCATTGGATTTGAAAAAATTGCAAGGAATATTTGGAGAGAGGGATTTGTATGTGGTATTTATGGCTCTTGAAAGAGTGTATGATAGTGCAGATAGAAATGTTTTGTGGAAGGTACAAAAAATATTATGGTGTGGGCAGAATGCTACTAGATGTGGAAGAATTTCTATTAGGACAGTAAAGTGTATTTGCGAGTAGGAAGGGAGGAGGGTGAATGATTCTTAATGGTCAGTCTGTGGCAGGGATGTGTGATGTCATCATAGTTGTTTAATCTGTTTATGAATGAGGTGGTGAGGGAAGTTAATGCAAGGGAGCTGGGCCTAGGAGGTGAGTCACTTGTAGTTTGCAGATGACACAGCTCAAGTGGTAGATTTGGGTGAGAAACTGCAGAATGTTCATGGACAGAACCATGCACATGTGAAGTAAAGAAAACCATGGAAAGGTCTGTGGGGCTTGGCTGTAGATAGAGGGCTTTGGTTTTGGTGCATTATACCAGACAGCTAGAAAGTGGTTGTCAACTTGTAGGTAATTTTTCATCTGTTCCTTGCATTGCTTTGCTAACGTGGGAAAAGATGTCCTCATACAAAAAAGAGAAAGTAGTATTTCTGTTCAGTTTTAAAGCATTTTGATATGCATATAACCTGTTTGAGAAAAACAGCCCCAGAGAAGTATACACTCATTCTGGTGTGATAGCCCTAGGCCAAACTTGCTCCATATAGAGCTAGTTAGACATTATTAATTTTCGTATGTACTATCAGAACTCTGAAAGAGTAGAAAACACAAACTCAAGGATTTCAGATTTTTGGTGGTGTACTTGTACATACTCCTGCTATTAGAGTCATCTAACTCAGTGCATTTATTTGAGAATCTGTGGCAACAAACTTTATATATATTTCACAAAGTAGAATATACATTATTTATATCAATCATCTATTTCTTCAGTGCATTCACTGTTAAGAGAATCTGATAATGGGTCTTAAACCTGAAATATCATGCATGTAGTACAATCAAAATTCCAGTTACTTGTTGATAATATTGATTCAAGTCGTCCCTATTTTACAAGGATACAGCATAAAATAACCTTGTCACTAGAAGTGGAATTTACCAAGAAAGTGAGCACAACACCTCTGTTTCGCCTTGGCGAGACAGTAATCATTATACAGCGCCTAAATTGTTCTTTGGAGTTTTCTGTTTCAGCACTCTAGTGCTGGCCCATCTTCCACACATTCCAAAGGACCACTTGCTTTAATGTACAGAATCACTGATTCATTCTTTAACATGAACAGTTATCACTTTGTTTAATGTTAAAATTCAAATAAACATAGAAAAATAGAAAAATCAGAGAATTAATAAAACTTACAAAAAATTTAGGCATGTACATTCTCCAGTTAATGTCATATTACCTCTTTTCATGAACCTGTTTTATGATTCATATCATCCCAGTCAATCTGAGCTTGAAAAGTTCCAAACATCTTCATAAATAATAAGCTTGAGAGGTTACAAGCAGTTTAATATAAATAAGAAAATCCTACTTAATACACAAATCAAGTTCACCGATATCTGAAGCAGCTTCTAGAAACAGAGGCATCTTTACTGTATCTATCTATCTGTCTGTTTATTGACAGATAGATCTTTACAGTATATTAGCTATAAAAAATTTAACTGTCCGAACTTACACAGTAAGTCAGTGTCTACAGCCAGAGTTAGAAATTCAGAGAAATTGAAATTGCTGATGAAGCACTGGCATCCAGCAAATAGGGATAGACAAGCTTTTCAGATATTCAAAAGACAGAGACAGCCATGTACTAAATAAGCAGCTGTAGCTTTTAAAGGACGTTAATAATTACAGAGGGAAGCGACCTTTGTGTTATCCTCTCATTTTCAGTACCCATCCAAATGGCAAAATGATTTATATGGTTTATACTCCTAATAAAAGTCTATATTTTATAAAAAAGGATATTTGTTTCATATTTGGCTGATTGTATTTAGAATTGTACAGTTACATACTATGGATAACAAGACCTGACTATGTATGGATATGAACTATGTTGAGCATGTTTAAAAAATTCATTCAGTCTTAAAAGTACAATTTACTTTAGTTCATCATTAAAGCTAGCCATAATAAAATTGCTTATAAAGTTATAAGGTCATCCTCTTCCAAGTAAAAATAAATTGCTTCAATGGACTTTTCTTTGATAAATTGTACTCAATTTTGATTTTCCTTAACCTCATCAGTGCTTGGTACCATGTGAATCCATTCACACAGTATTGCTTTGTCTAATCACCCCATCTTTTAATTTTTAATAGCTGCAGTATATTCAGTAACTTTTTTCCCAAAATCTTCATCGTACAACTTTTAACAAAAGTTGGCAAAGATCACTGCATTAACAAATTTCTGTATCAGTCACAACTGTAAATAAGTTGCACTGGATATTCCAAAGTGTTCGTACACATACCCAACCTTCAGCACTGATAAACATGGAGGGGAGTCCACTGCATCAAATTATAGTATGATACAAGAAGAAAAGCCTTTCATTTGTTTTTCAAAAAGACTAAAAAACCTTCATCATGGCAGGCAAACCACTAAAATAGGGGAAGGTCTAAACAAAAGTTTGCCAGTCCTGTCACATTTGGTTGTCTTCCTCAAATAATTGTTTGAGTATATATATGTATATAAAAAAGGCATACACATGACAATGAAATAGTCTCAGTTTGGTATTTTCTTCCACTAGGTAAAAACATCACACAGCAGTTGGGCAGGTCGACAAGGGGAATAATCAGCAGTTAAAAAGTGCCTGAGTATTTGTGAAAATTCAAAAAGTGTATGTACAAAGCATCCCTCTTCGTACAGTTATTTTGTGTATTGGTCACAGTTACTCTTAAATGTTTCCCCTACAGTATTGGGGTTATGGTTTAGTAATCTAATGGATATAAGAATAAAAATTTTCTTAAAAAATCCAACAAGATGCATACAAAATTGTGGCTTCATCTCAACATTCTTACAAAATTGCTTATGAAAAAATTATGTATCCACCAAGATTCAAATAAAAAAAGGTGAACGAGCTAGATATGATGAAACTGAATGAGAATGAAGAAAATGCCAAGAACTGTGCGTATAATCTTTGTTACATTCTCCAAACATTCTTGAACCTTATACCCTAGTCAGTATCACTGTTCGTGCTTCTAATGTGTGCAGATTTGGAGATCAAAATACTCATAAATAAAACTACTTGTAAAATAATCACATGATAGAAGGACTAATTTCAACATGGCATCAATTCCCAGGTAACAGTATCTGTTTGAGATAACGTTCCAGAATTTGCTCTGATTAACTACAAACATGTTCACAGTCAGTTGTCATATCACAGAACACAGTACAACAGAATTAAAAGAACTGAATAATCTGAAGAAATTTAGTATTCTTTCACAAGACAGTAAGTTTTGTGATACCAGTTATATACCAGAAGATGCTTGCAGTTTCTCGTTTTGGCATCACAACAAACTAAAATCCTGTTGACCATTTAATGCTAATCCAGTAAAAGGAAAAATTGCTGAATATGATCCGCCACACTCCATTGCCTCATAATTCTGCTGAAGTCGGAGAAAAGTTTGATACAAGTGGTCACCGGCAAATCACTTTTGAGTTAACTTTCAACATTGCTAATAATGCTGGTCAACATGAGAGTTGTGAAAAGTATTGGATATATGGTGAAATATCATTTTCAGGTAAATTGGTCTTGTGCATTAAATGTAAAGAATCTAAAACCTAACTATTGACCAGATGATTCCATTTTCTACAAATGTCTATAAGCATAGACATAATAAGATAGTCGTATTCAGCTAAACTTTAAATTAATATAATTCCAGAGTGCCTTTGATATATAGAAAATTATTCACAACTTAATGCAATATATACAAACAGCATGAATATATGCATAAGCAATAAAAATCATATTAAAACTTTACTTCCCAGTACACTGAAAACAAATGATAGGACAAGGAAGGGTATTGTCCAAAAGCATGGAAACATGACTAATAAAGGAATGAATAAGTTGTGATCACTTAATGAAATTAAGTACTTTTAAGTATGGATGACTGAAAGTAAACTGGCTGAAATGGCTGTGATGACTTCCATATGATTAGAGGGTCAGCAGACATCCGAGGTGGTCATAGAATACTAGCAGTACCATTTCTCTGGTACTTATTCCGCAGTCTTGTGAGTGTGGATGAAGATTCACTACTTAATGTGGAATGGGTATATGTGAGTGGCCGGTTTGCAAAGCGGCGTTTCAAAGAGGTGATAGGTCGGGTTTCGTCCTCTCTCCATCTCCTCCAGTTGTGGTGCTCTATTGGATCCTGAGGTCCCCAGTCACCCCACTCTCGTGATGACTGCAGTGATGATGCCACTTTCTGCATGAAAGAAAAAAGAAAAAAAGCAGCCTTCAAATAAAAGAAACATATAGCTCATTGAGAACCATGTGCATACCAGAGACATGCCAAAGATTAATCACACAAAGGGGCTGCAGATATGCCAATTAGAGAAGACAAGTAACCTCCCAGACAGATCATGTACTTCCCTACTTTCCGCCAACAAAATTATGAGTTTAAGTTGAACCGAACCATTCAGTCAGGATGCAAGGCCTTGGCTAACTAAAAGTCATCCCATCCAAGGTGATTGTTCACTTTGTTTTAAAACATACTGAGCTTAACAAGAAGCTAGAAATCCACATGCCTGTCATTAAACAGAGAATCCAATCTAACATAAGAGATTCAGCAACAACTTAACTGTTATCTAAGCACTTGAGTTCTGATAATTAACCAGAGCCTAATAAATATGACACAATTCCCAGTTCACTCACATTTTATTTGTCAGAATCAAAAACACTTTAAATTCAAAAGAACCTGTGCAAAATTTACAATTCATCTACAATTATGAGAAAAAAGAAGACTGGATGCTTGAATTATAGAGCTGTAAGTCCCTTACATAAATCTGGTAAAGTGTGTGGAAGAACAGTGATTGAATGGATGGTGACATGCACAGAATGTCTGACTGGGGATGAGTAATATGGCTTCAGGAGAGACAGAGGATGTACAAACCAGGTTATTAGCTTCGAGGAATTTGTTTGAGAAATACCAGGAGAAAGAAAGTGAACTGTATTCAGCATTTATGGAACTGGAAAAGTTGTATAGCTGGGTTGATGGATAGGGCCTTGTGGAACGTGCTATGAATATATAGGGTAAATAAAAGTTTACTAAATGCACTAGAAGCTTTTCAGCCTGAGACTACAACATATGTGTGAAAAGGAGGGTGAGTAGTTCTTGGTGAATGTGGGTATGTGTCAAGACTGTGTAACGTCACTGTAGATGTTTAATCTATTTATGGACTGGGTGATAAGGAAATGTAAGGTTTTTAGAGCAGGAGACAGGTCTACTGTATGCTGGGGGTTTGGGGCCATGGGAAGTGAATCAGCTGCTGTTTACAGACGACACATGCTGGGAGGCTCCAGAAAGCCAAAAATATGTGGAACAAAAGTCAAGTGAGAGGTTGCAACTGGGGGAGGAGAGAGGTAGGTTTCTGTTCTTTCGGTACCTGGAAGTAGATGTGGCAGTGGATGGAATCCCTGGAGCTGCAGTGAGTCATAGGATGTGAGAGGGGGCAAGGTCCTGGGTGCATTAAGAAGTGTATGGAAGATGTCAGTGTCTGTTACAGCAAACATGGGTTTGGGTTTGTATGAAGGTTTAGTAACTCCAGCAGAGTGGTATGGCTGAGAGTCTTAGGCCTTGAATGAAGAAAGGAAGATAGTAGACATGACGGAAAGGAAATGCCCAAAGACAGCCATTGGTGTCTATTATGTAAGGAATAATAGAGTAAGAGAGAGGTGTGCTAATTAATGTAAGGTGAATAAAGAGCTGATTAGGTTGTGCTGAAATGATGCTGATACATGGAAAGTATGATTGAGGAAAGAGTGACTGTGAAAATCTACAAGTCAAAAGTGGAGGGAGGAAGGAGAAGTACTGAGGATGAGATTTTGCCAAAAGGCTAGGCTAATGCATAATGCCTATTGCATGTCTTGCTTGATGAATAATACTGTATATCCTACTGTATATCTCTTCTGTTATGCTCATTATTTATTTGTCAATCCTGGGTTCATCTGGGAGTTACTTAAACCTTGTGTTGAGTTTTCTTTTAAAATTTTCTGTAGTTGTTCCAGGTATCTTCCTTATTTTTCCTAGCAGTTAACTGAATATTCTTTCTATTCTTTTTGCAGGACTGTCTGGTTTCTGAGCATTATACCTGACAGAGAGAGTGGATATGAACAAATGAGGACATTCTTCGACTGTTCCTGGCCCAACCTCACTATGTGAGAAATGGCAAACAAGTAGGTAAAATCATATGTATTTTCTGTCATACTCTTGTAGACTTAATCTTTTTTGAGGCACTTTTCAAATATAATTCTTGTTGCTTTATGTAACTAATTTCGTTTATTTCTTCATGGACAATGTACACAATACAATATATATCTTGACACCACTAGTTACTAGCGAATGATTGCTTAGGCCCACTATTGTCAGCACAGTTTTTAAAACTTTTCAATATGTTTTCTGTGTTTATGTTATTTAATATAATTTTTCATGAGTTCCATATCTGTGAAACATTGAATATTGGAATATCAGCAAGTGGAGACTAGATGGAGTTTTTCTTAATCAGATGCTTTAGTATGTGTCCTTTTATCATTCTTTCAGACTTTTATTACACATGTAATCAAACTGACTGCTTTACACTTGTTTAGTAGAATTAGCATCAATCCTTCTTTCTGTTATGGTGTTACATATGCTATTCTGTAATGTCTTCTCATTTTCTTTCATGCAGACTTTGCCCATTGATAACATCACAGTTTCACTATTGCTGTTTTTGTGTAGTACAAGAAGATGGCTGGAATTCTATCCACTCCCAGAGCTGATGTCCCTCTAAGCTTATCATTTGCTCTCGTTTTGTCATTTCCTGATTTTCAAATATCAATTACTGCATTGTTCTCATGCTAAACAATTCATCATCTAATTTCTTCTTTCATTTTAAAGTCATTACTGCTCTGAATGTTTTTAATTATTTTTAGTTTGTTTCATCTTTCACTTTCTCTTCGAGCCAAGTTTCTGATCTGCTGATTTTGACAAAATATTTATCTGTGCATTCACTGATGTAGACCTAGAAATTTGACTCTCTAGATTGACATACATAATCTTCCAAGGGATTTTCAAAGGAGAGACTGAAAGGATGAAAAGATAGAGACCAGGGGATATCAGGGCCTTTTCATTCAAAAGGATGAGCAGAAATAAAGCAGGAATAAAAAGCCTACCTCGACCTTACAATTAAGCTGCTTCTTCTCATATATCCTTCCACTCCTAGCAAATGTAATGCTGACAGAACACATACACAGTGATTTGACCTGACAAGCACTAAACCCCACCCTCCCAGCTCAGCTGTAAAATCCACCCTTCTCGAAATACATCCATGTGAAACAACATTACCCAGACAAACATGAGTCCCTCTTTCCCATCTACATTCTGGACCTCACATAGCCATCCCTGCATTATGACAAACTCTAATCAGCATATTCCAGGACCCTTCATGCCTACATTGCAAAAACCAAAATGGAAACACTAAGCCCTACAGTTTGGATGCCCCGCAATCTCGTCACATACATACGCACGCAACACTGCACTTTATGATGTGCAGTCCCACCCATTGGATGTGGCCTGCTTCCTGAGCCTGCAGGAGTTTCACAAAAGACTCTCAGGGCAGGAAGTAGGTATTAGTATAGTTATTTCATTCTTGGACGTAGTTCTTGGCAATCCCATATCCCTCATGAGTTCTCCATACCAGTCATGCCACAACATAATGGTGTGCCTTACGTTTAACTATTTTCATTTTTTTAAGCAATGTGCACGTAGTGAATGTTGTCCTGAACTAGTCAAAGATATGAAAGTCTGGACAGTTGTATTACTTAGGAGAGCCATGCTTTAAACAATCACATCATGGAAGAGGCAATATGATTCTCTGTCTTAGAGTTATGACATGAAGGGTTGAAAGTCACACTGCTGAAACAGCAGGTCTGGTGCTGAAGGAGTGGATTTGACTAAAATCCTGTCAATATGTAGCAGGATCAGTTATTTCAACCTTACTTGTGATTAGTAAACATCCTGTGGTTGGTTGTTGACAAAGTGACTTCTCAGTGAGATAGATAAACATCCCTTTTTCTGGGGTTATGCAGCGACTTGTCTAGATACATCAGAAGGCTTACACCTCCGTGGTTTGAAGAGTTATGTAGCGACTTGTCAAGATACGTCAGAAGGCTTACACCTCTGTGGTTTGAAGGGTTATGCTGTGACTTGTCAAGACATGTCAGAAGGCTTACATCTTTTTGGTTTTAAGATATCTAATACAGAAGCAATTTGAGCTCATGGATCGACAACACAAAATCTTTGGTATGTAAGAGGCCACCCCAGCTCATAACCTGAGACAATGCCCAAACTTCCAACATATTTGTCCTTCTGTATGGGACTAATCTTGTCTTTGTGTTATACCGACTATACTACAACTGGAAAAGACATTGCCTTTAGAAATCTTGATAATATGGTTCTACCGAACATCACCGGTGTATATTCATTATTTCATTTTAGAACCTCTTCATCAAACCCCCTTCTTAGTAGGTCTTTAACTTCCTATCCTCAGTTTGCCTGCAAATTGCCAAAACTCAACCACTCTCTTTCATAAAGGTATGAAAGTACTTGTATATATATTCGTTTCTTTCATAGTTGTTCATATGTCGCCTGTTAGTGAGGTAGCATCAGGAGCAGACAAAGAAAGGCCACATTTATTTACATTCATTCTCTGCCTGTCAAGTGTAATGCACCAAAACCCCAGTCCTTTCCATGGTTTACCCCACTTGTTCATATGTCCTGGTTCAGTCAACCAACATATACAAAAATATGTAATGTAAGAATGCTTTGATTTCTTATTCTGTATTCATCTCCCTGTCATCTTTAAATCTGTTCCCACATACAAAGGGTACCTAAAGTGTACAAAGCCATGCATATTTTACGTAAATCAGTTTTGAAGAACTGGGATCCCCAACCCGAATCTTGCAAGAAGGCAGAGGGCAGGAATGCCTACCTCACTAAGGTAGAGTTTCTACTCCAAGTAAAACAAATACGTACATCTATGACACCATATGCCAACTGGGATTTCACCACATATATTGCAGTGATAGGGACAGGCAATAAGACAACTGCCCGCAGTCCCCACACCAAGGCCGTCCTCCATCCAGGTCCATCAGTGATTACAATGGCTTGTCCATCCATTACGCACGCCCAGACGACAACACCCTAGAAATAAAAAAAAAGTCTTACAGTATATTAAATCATCTTAATGGTTAGGCAATGGAACTTTGGAAGCTGTAAACAATAACTTAATGAATAGATTTCTATCTGAACAAAAGAGAATTACCATCCACTAAGCCATTCCCTGTTAAGTGGACTGATTACAGTATCTTGAAATTGGGTTTTAATCACCAACTGGCTTTATCATGACAGTGACCTTTGCTGCCATATTTAACTTTAGAGCCCTTCACTTATTAAGGTCACACTGTGAGTAACTAACTCTAGGCATACCTCACAAGCAAGGTGTTGCGACTACATCAACTTGTGTATAAAGAATATCATAATATAACATATATGTAAATAATTATACAACTACAGGACCCATGTTCCATGAATGCCTCTTACCCTCCTGACTGTTCAGACACCAGTACCCTAAAGCCTTCTTCGTTTCATCTTTTCATCTCCTTGGTCTCCCCTTTCCCCTTCCTCCCTTCAATTCTCACATGCAGATCCTTGTATCAGTCTTTCTTCACTCATCCACTCCATGTGTCCTGACCATTTCAGCATACCCTACCAGCAAACCTACCAGCCGTAGTTGCACTTTGGTTCCTTAAAGTGAATATGCATAAAGTCTGATTCTGAATTCAAGACAAAACCAACAGTGCCCTTTTACATGCAATATGGCATTAACTGGTCTTTGAGCTACAGTGAGAGACCATTCTAACCTAGAGTTACATCATCTCAAATGAAGAAGAACTAAGCATTTTAGTAAAGTTTTGCTTTGCTTTCCACTGATATTCTGACAATAGTTTTGACAACTGTTGAATGTGTAAGCAGTTCATTATGAAAAATGATTACTTTCTAACATTTACCTAATAATCACAGTTCAGAGTCTGAGACTTTTGTATAGTATAATGCTTATGAATGTGTCTGGACCATTTCTATATACATATGTATATGTGTAGCATCACTATCTCTTTGCTGCATATACATGTATGATTCTGGTGTAAAAGAGAGGTATATATAAGTACAGCAAAAAAATACCAACCAGAAGACACAGAGGGATAAAAACGCCCCATACTGGAGCCCACAGCCAGCTGACAGCAGCTTCCAACATGAATGTGAAGTCCTTGCGAACTTTATGTATCCCTGAAAAATAAAATAAGTTTTCACTTAAAATTAAACAACTGTGGTTAGTGTTGTGTAATTAGAGTCAAGGAAGAACAAAAAACGAATTAGAAATTATATTTAACAAGCTGATTATGGTTATACTACCCACATACCTCCAGTGTGCTATAGAAAACAACGAAGGAGCTGGGAGCATATGGTTGGTGATTCTTCTTTCCTGTATCATTACTTTCCAAAAGATGGAACCTATGAGGGAGTCATGTGAGGATATTTCCTGTAAGACTAAGTCATTTGTGCCAGATGCTATCTTACTAAGGCATGAAAAGGCAGAAAAGTGAAGGTGGGAAATTATGCTGATCAGTAACATCCATTTGTACAAGCTCACACTGTAAAGGCATATTCCACACAACTGCTTTCAGCAAAGACGAAAACCCACGAATAAGAAAATCCACATGAAAATCTTAATATAGCAATAGTCCACATTTCCTTTACAAATGATACAAAGAAATGAAAGTGTGGCTATTAAAGAATCAATTTTCAAGTGCATCGTTCCCCCTATTTATCATACATCAAACCACAGGGGTAACAATTGAGATGTGATCATTACTTTATGAATCTTTTATATCTGCCGCAAAGCAGAGTACAGACACAACCTTCCTAACAACTACAAAGTGTCAGGATCTGGAATACTGTAGAATGTGACATGGTGGGAACTGTGGAAAGAGTCAAAGCATCATGATGCTGAAGATTATCATACAACTACCAGTGGTAATTCTAAGTTAAGGGATACTTCCAAGTCTCTCTCACGTACAGATTTCAGCAGCTTCTTTCCAGTTAAATAATATCCACATTGAGGCATCCTTTAACTTAGTCCCACCCTTACTTATTTCACATTCTTCTGAGAGCTTCTGAGCATGAAGAACAGAATCTATTCTATTCTATACCTTTGATGTCTATTCCCTCCAGGAACTCCCATTAAGGGGGTGGCCACAGTAAAAGTCTCCACTTATCCATGTCCTAACATGCCTCCCTCATATACATCATTCCATGCATTCTTCCACCATTTCTCTCCCTGCTGTACTCTTCCATTTTATTTCCCATGTCAAAGGTGGTCTTCCTCTCACACCAGTCTCTTTAATTATCCTATCATACACTTTCCTTGTAAACTCCCCATCTTCCATTCTTTCCATATCTCCAAATACAGAAGTAAAGACTTATCATCACTGAAACTCAGTATTTTGAATTTAAGAAAGCCCATTTTATGCCATGGCGAATACAGGCTGTCCCCAATTTACGATGGGGTTATGTTCCGGTAAACCCACTGAAAGTCGACAATACACTTAATACAGTTGTTTGAACATATGATCGCATGACTGACTGGAAGCTGCAGGTTGCTGCTGCCATACATCATATCACTAGCCCAGGAAAGATCAAAATTCAAAGTACCTTTTCTACAAAATTCATATCGATATCGCACCATTATAAAGTCGAAAAATTGTAAGCTGGGGACTATCTGTACTAAAAAATTTAAAAAAGGATGACAATTGTGTCAATCATGATTGATTAGTAAGAAGAAACCATGCAGCTATAATCATTATGATGCATATGACCATAAAGGCAACAGGTACTTACCGTAAATGGTGGTAACAGCAAGTGTAAGTGTAAAAGGTGGCCATAATACCACTGGGGACAATACGTCCCCATCCAGCAGGGCCACGACAGCGGCTCCACCCTGTGTTGAACCCATTCATTATCAGTTTTAATCCATGATACAGTACTGTTACTCTCTTAAGTAGCAAAGAACATATCAAAAGGACATCTACATGTATGAGAAGCTTTCCAATATTACAACAATATGCAAGCAAGAGAACATACTCAAAGATCTGCAAATAATTGCTGTCCACATCTGAATACCAGTATTTTTTACTCTACCAAATCATTTCATTCCACCCTGATTATGGTACATTCTATTTGCATGAAAATTATAAGACATGTAGTGTATGTGAGAAGCCACGAGGAGTGATAAGTTACTGCATGTGAAAAAGAGATAGCATATATACAAAAACAGGACATTTCATGAATCAGAGATGCATAACAGTACCTTCTAATATGGGTGGAACAAGTTAAGATTGTGGCTAAGGGTATAGGAATGGTATGCAAACATGTTTCACTGATTATGTTGCAGCTACAGACATGAATGAGAAAAACTTGCTCAGGGACTAATTAAAAATCTAGTACAAAATGAGGTAAGAATGGTTACCTTAGTAACTGTGGGTGTAGCTCCAGCTAATAGGATAGGTGCCAGCAGTAATGCTGCTGCAACTCGAGGGAAGCAGTCACGGGCATCCCTCAGTGCTGCTATTAGAGCATGGATGCACACAGTTCCAGTCGTAACTCCACAACACCAGATTCCTGCAACAGTATTCACATGTTCTAGTTCTGCACTTTTGTGTTTTACAAGTTATGTAATGAGAAATTACTATCTGTCCTCCAACAGAAAATACTCAACACACAATGACTGACAATACTATTAAGTTAAGGTAGTTGGAACAAGGAACTGCAAGCCAAAACACTCCAACAGAGTATTTGCTCAACCCAAACAAATATTTCTTAAAAGAATTAGGCTATTCTTACCTCGGCTCCCATTTAAAGCTGCTGCTCATCAACCAGCAGACTGATAGTTAGATATGATCTACACACACAAAAGTTATGGCCATCAGCAAAATCAACTGTGACAGGTTCATGTCTTTTAATCCTTTCAGAATTGCAAGTCTATTTAAGGCCAACAGCATTCGTATTGAAGACACTTTTGTGAATTGCCTTTTCCTGCCTTTGAATTTAAATTGGAAGACATGCTTTATCAGTATGAAGAGATTTTTTGTCATAAGCAACAAAGCACCAGAAAAATAATTGTGTTATGTATCGATATACCATGATGGGGCTTGTACCATCAACAGTGTCTGTACTGAGTATATACTTGTAGAGTTTGCCTTTTCCCATGGTCCTGCCCAGTATATGTGGCCAGCTTCCTGAGTGCTGTGGCAGACCCATTGCCTTCCTTTTGGTTACATTCTTATGGCAGCCCTACAGGCAGTTTAGACAATGAAACTACATATACTATCTTGCAGATTCTCACACCTCCAGTTTTTTGTTTTTCTTGCATGTAGGAGGTTGTGAGGCATACATGAGATAGAGCAAATTGAAGCGATGTGTATGTGAATGGTAACGTGATGTCTCTGGGCTGAAGCAGGGCATATCATGCAGTTAAGGGAAACCACAGAAAGGTCTTAGGCATGGCTGTGGTGGATAGGCAGCTCTGGTTTTAGTGCATCATATGTGAGAGCTAAAGAGTGGATGTGAACAAATGTGGCTTGCCTTCATCTTTCCCTGGTGCTACCTTACTATGCAGGAAACGGTGAAGTAAGAAAAAATTATATTAGCGAAAGTTCCTTTGTTTTAGTTGCTGAAGGAAATATTCTTTTCTGTCATTGTATACGGTGACAGATTAATGCGTGTGAGACTTTTGGCAAATATTTAGAACATTTATTAAGTATTTGAAACCAAATGGTTTTAAATTCTTTAGGAGTTCGGTATTTTAGAAGACTTGGCAATGGTATTCACATAAAGAGTCTAAGAACCATATGAATTGGAATGATGTGTGGTGTGTCAGGGTCAACATGCTGTCACAGTGGACTGAACCAGGGCATGTGGGGCGTCTGGGGTAAACCATGGAAAGGTCTGTGGGGCCTGGATGTGGATAGGGAGCTGTGGTTTTGGTGCACTGCACATGTCAGCTAGAAAATGGGTGTGAGTATAGTAGATGCTCCATAAATGATCACATGTCCTTCAACTGCTACACTGATAAATAAACCACACACATACCAACTTCTGTGCTTTATGCAAAAAGTACCTCCTGAAAAGTGGCACAGAGGACTCTTACCTATGAAAATGAGACTTGATACCACTTGCTTCAGCCACACGAAAGGAAAGGTACCCACAGCAATTAGATGGGAAGCTGTTATCATCACCGTCCCAATGCTGACGCCAACAGCCTCCCCACCAACTGTCTCCACAAGGTCTTTCTCAATGGCTGTCTCATTATCATGTCTGTTTTGAAAAATCACATTAAGATGCTGGCTGCAGTTAGCTCCACCATTTATAGTACTAATCACATGAATAAAATTAATAAGAAATGCTCTTATAACTGTATTATTCGATGATGAAAAATTTAAGTGGGTGATATGTTTTTCTTTCTATAATGAAGGCTTCAGTCACTGACAAAAAGTCCACATCATGGCCGGGCCCTAATTGAAATAGAGATAATTACGAAAAGGAAAAGGAAAGAAAAGGGAAAGTAATTACAATAAGTCTGAAAATGGACATGATACTAAATATCTGAATTTATATTGTTCGAATTTGTTAGAAGGCTTTTGAATGCAAAAGAACTGAGAGGGTGGATGTGCTGGAAATGAAAAAACAGAGGACAGCATGTGGTATGAGGACACTGACCAACTAAGGAATGACAGTTTAAAAGATGTGTGGTAGAAGTCTTTCCTGACATAAAACAGTTAAACCTAAGCCTGCAGTAGCAGAGATACAGTGAAAGCTGTGGAGGCAAGTCACCCATAACTGTACAATAAGAAAATAAAAGGTCATGCAAGAAATGAGGTAGACAAAGGCATTGGGTAAAAGGAGTGCCTTCTTTGTTCCTGTACACCATTCCCTTTAAACACTCTCAATCTTGCCAAATTTTTTTTAACAAGTAAAATTCACTCAGTACAAAGAGAGTGGTTCACATATACGCAGGATGGAATATTCAAGATCTGAACGTTGGCCCACACAAAAACAAAAATCTTGTCATACACAGGTGTGATTGGTATATGTTGGCATCTTTGTTTTGTTATTTCCTTCACTCACTGATTTCTATAATCATACGTTACATTTTCCTTTGTATACCTATTCATTATTTTTTTGTTTCTTATGTACTTAAGTATCTTTTCTGTTAGCTGCTTTCATAGTGTTGTTATGACATTAGTGTATAATAAAATATGAAAGAAAAGACAATAAGAAACAGAAAGACTCTTCCTCTGGTTATCTTTAAAGAGAAAACCCAAGTGATACTTGATAGTGGTTCTTCACCAATTGAATGAGGTGGTTGCCACAGTGTTCCTATGATGTCATTGAAATATGAAAATTAATTAGTTACAAGACCTTAATTCTCCTGGTGTTCGCCATTTCCTGCATTAGCAAGATAGCGTCAAGAACAGATCAATGGACATTTGAGGAAAAGTCCTCAATTGGCCTCTTCATTCAGAATTTATTAATACTGGAGTAGTTGGATTAGCAGCCCCAAAATCCCACTCCTCTTTATCATCTTTTATGACGTGCAGGTGTGTAGGGAGTATTCTTTTTCCCCTCTCTCAGGGATAGAAAAGATGCATATAAATAAAGATTATAATTCTTTACAAATGATGATCGTGAATCATAACCCTTACAGTCTGTTTGAGGAACAACCCACAAAAGAGAGAAGGAAAAGTTGATTGTCTTTTTGGATTGCCAGAAAGCCTTCAATATGGTCCTGCAGAAGCTAGCAAACTGAATTTCAGTCAAGAATAAGAAAACATTGAAATGAACAAAATATAACACGAGAGGTCTCCACCAAAAAGCATATGAAAACAGACTTTTCCAAAAGGGGAGGAGCCTAAAGTATAGTTTTGCATCTGTGGAGATGTTATAGTCAGATTTATAAATCTTTAAACTCAGTTATGAGTCTTCTCAGTTCTGTTTCTACACTGGAAGAAAAAGTAATGCCAAATACAAGAAGAATGGCTCAGGTACTATACAGTATACAGGAGAGAAGGATAGCTATGAGGTACAACAACAACATTACTCCTGCTTCAGGTTTATAATTATAAAGCTCATAGATTGGGTGTTACAAGTCCAATTCTGTCCTTAAATATATCATTAAACACAAACAATTAGTATACCTGAGAGAGGCTAAAGCTTGTCCCACTTGGAGACCTCTATCACTGGCCAAGAGCGTAAGCTGCAGCACTGTCACAACAGCCACAAATGCTGTCACCAGCAGCAGCAGCATCATTAATCCCCATAGGTGCCTGTAAAAAGGATTGCATTTTGTATTTGTTAACAGAAGAAGGAGATAAAGATTTTTGTGATACAATAACCACATACATGCAAATCAGATAAGGACCACTGCGCCAAGAGCAATTTAGCAGGATGTAACTCATTTTACTATAGTTTAGAATGAGTTGAGAATGTGTATCAGTGATTTGTGAGGCAATCCACCCCAGAGAATTGAGAACAGATCATGAAGATGGAAAAGTAATATCAGATAATATTTGTAAACAATCCTGTCAATCCATTTATATCCATATCCATAAAAAAGTAATTGCATATAATATTTGTAAAATTTCCTGTCAATCCATTTACATCCATGAGACTTTTCATTGCATTCACAGTAACCTATGCAAATTCTGAAGAATGTCGGCTAAAGAATGAATGCAGTAATATACACAAGTGAGGTGTGAGGAAATAGAAATCAATAAAACTAAAAAAAAGTTGGACAGAAAATTGGAGTATGTGAGACTGCCTCATCCAAGGAAAAATGGATAAATGGACACTGATACACTGAAATGTATCACCACATGATCATCTGATCTTAACTAAATGTACTGCCACATTACTGCCTGTGCACACAATGTCATGAAAAAAATATAATCAAATAAGAACATCCATATCAGATATCAAGTCCTTTTACTGACTTATACTCACCGTCTGAGTGTAAACCTGAAGGATCCTCTAGATGAGAAGTTCATGAGAAGGCCAACACCCAGGCCAAGCGAGAGCAGCACGTGAACCAAGGCAGCACACCAAACCTTTGCATAGAATTTGTAACCATTTTCAGTTTCAACCATACAGACCATGCATCAGTCCTAGCTTTGTTGGTTAGCATTTCTTTAGTAAGAAGGTTTTAAAAGCAGTTTTACTCAATCTCTGTTAAAGATAAGGTAATCCCAATTTTCTACAAGAATCAAAATAATCATCTTTCTAATGATATCTAACTCAGAAACAATATCATATATGTATGATCAGCATATAGATAAAATTCTTACAGTTCACTCTCTTCCAATCACCTACTACTGACTGTGGAAGTTAAGGCTTTGCCCATTATTCCATTAAAATATTTTTTTTTTGCACTGTTTTCAGTGCATTACGCCACAACCTCTTTGCATCCTTCAGTCATCCTTATGTACACTAGCAAGGCACCCTTGCTGAGGAAACCTCTATTCTTTTGGTGTATTCAGTTTTTTAGAATAAACAAGCAGTGGCTGGCTGCTTTGCACGATAAGAAAACCAACATGAATAATTCTTAGGCAAAAACATCAAGTGAAGGCATTTCAAACAATTTTCATCTCACCAAAAGTTTATTATGTAAATAAAGTCACTGCTTTACTGAAAAACTGTCAGGCCCTCACCCTTGGCTGCATGAGTGTTTCCCCTTGAGGAATAAGGAAGGGGCGGGCAAGTTCCCACAAGGTTAGAAAATCTCGTCCATACATCTCTGTCAGTCCAATGCCAAGTTGCAAGCTTAGTCCTGAAAGAAAAGGTAACATCAGTTCTGTATGTCACTTCTCACATGTATTCTAGGTTCAATATCAAAATTTATGTAATCCTTGGGACGAAGCAATGTGGTGATTTTTAAGAATTTTGTTTATTCAAAAAATATGGGCTGCAGATTGTGGTCTGAATGTATCATGACCTAAATGTTGTTTTGAATACCTAATGCACACTCTGAATGTTATTCATTTGTAATATATGTGAGTATGTACTGAAAAGAGCAATCAAGCTCCTAGATAGCGATAATCTTGAATAACAAGGACAGTGGATTTTAAGAGTTTACGTTATTTAGAAACATGGCTTCATGATATTCCATATGAACAAACATTACACTGTCCAATCTTCATCAGTTCCTTACTCTCTTCAGATTACAAACTGTGGATGTAAATACGATCATTCTCGATCAAAAGAATTAAGATACTATCCCAGTCTCAGCTTTAATATTGATATGGCATTTCACTTGTATATTAATG
The DNA here is from genome assembly GCF_036320965.1 of Panulirus ornatus. Lineage (NCBI taxonomy): Eukaryota > Metazoa > Arthropoda > Malacostraca > Decapoda > Palinuridae > Panulirus > Panulirus ornatus. The sequence continues at coordinate 9,834,789 of NC_092263.1, read as the reverse complement.
ATTCAGATAGAAACACTCTCTAAGTTGTATGAATATCCTCATATTCTGCTGAATAAACAAGTTATAGCTTGGACTTCGAGCTGTATGAACCCTGTTATAACTGCTTCCTAAAAGTATGATGGTATCTCCCTTGGAGTACACCACTGCTTCAGAATCCTCAGAAGGATTTGTGATCATCTATATATAGCATTTCTGTTCAGTTATGACTATAAAGTGAAGTTTATATAGTCTCACTATACAGTTGTTCAAGTAATAATGTTACTGGAATGAAACAAACTGTATTTAACATGTTATTGAACAAAGTGATAGATCTAATGGTAACCCTAATTACAACATCCATAGCCAGTGCGCTATTTCTCTTGCTGTTCAGTAGGGTTGCTCAAAGAGCCTTGACCGTATAAAACTTTCCATATAATCAAACATTATGCATAGAGTTAATAAGGTCTATACAACATACAGGGTGCAAATTGAAATGTCTGTTTGAAACAGGTCATTGCAAATATTCTTCCTGGCCACTTTCCTAATACAAACTCAGGTTTTACTATCATTTGTCAAAGTATGTTACACACTCCATATAACATTGTTTTTTAATTTTTTTAATCATCTCCTTAAAGGTTCAGACACTTAACAGCTTTATTCTGTGCTTGGCTCAAATTCTAAACTGAATTTCATGGTCCATAGAAAACCAAATTTTTGCAATCTAAGTCCTATAAAATGAATGTGAGCCAGCTAAACTACACATATGGTTACATAGTACTGCATCCCTTATTAAGTATTTATCGATGATCATTAGCTCACATCCTGTTTCCAAGGAATGGTGTTAGTGTATGTATATATGTATATATGTATACACCTTTTGCAGGTATCAGTTTTAAAAAACTGGGGTCCTCAACTTATTTCAGCAGACAAGTAAAAGTGATTCTTTTTCTATGTGTTTTCTATTTCGTATGCGAGCGAGGTATAATCAAGCAAATGAATGAGCCTTAGAGAGTGTTTCTTGTATTGGAAAGTGATACAGAAGTTTAATTTACCCCCCTTCTTCCCTTCTTAAGACACTTTTTATGATGTGCAGGAGATACTTTCTCCCCTATCCCCAAGGATAAAATAGTAACATCCAAACAAAAATGGCTTTTAGTCTGATAGTCTATATAAATATGCTTCTTCTTCAATAATGTGAAAAGCTCTAATTACATTGAATAATGGAGTAAGATATGTGATTGATCTTTTGGAGAATGATGTACTTTTGAAGGGTATAATGAACACGTTAATGTAATGTTCTATCACTCACCAACAATTGATAGTAGTGATGTGGCTCCAATTATACCAGCCAGGGTGCGAGCTCCACATGCAGCCCTGTAAATGCAGAAATATTTTTTCAGAATAGAAATTACTGTTGTGGGTCACTAAAGAAGTAAAAATGATATTGATACAATTCAGGACAACAAAAGAATGTGAACGGTTGATTTGAAATAAATATTGTGCTTCATTTGCACTTAAATCAATGCAGACAGTATAGAGCACAGTCTTTGAACCATGCTTAGCCAGTTTTCATTAAGGAAATGTGAATGAGAGTATATATTTATTTAATAAAAATATAAATGAGTTATCCAGTATTAAAATTCTATCAAGGACTTATAACACTTATATGAAAGACCAGAAGCACAGGCATCTATCAAGATGTGGCAAAATATTCTTGTGTGGATCAGCACCTGTGAAGTTGTATATATGTACCGCAATGTTTTTCAACTTTTTCTTGGTCAAGGAACCTTATAAAAGAAGTATTATTTTCTAGAGCCTGAACTCTTCTCTTCTTTCTTATGCCATATCTTGTTGCTTCATAATCAGTTTTGTAGGAACCATTACCAAAACTCAAAATAGCTTCCATAACTTTTTCCCCTGATCATTAAAGAATTTTGCAAAACCCTGGATAAATGCTTGTGGAACCCTGACTGAAAAACACTGATGTGCACCATCTGCTCTTGAAGGGCAACCTCGGCCTTCTAGCCGGAACTTGGCTCATCTCTAATCTCTTTCTTTGTTTCATACTTGCTTGCTGTTTCCCACACTTGCAAGTAAGTGCAGGAACAAGTGAAGAAAAGGCCTTACCTTTTTGCATGTAGATCTCTTATCTAAATGGTACTTATCTACAAATATTGTAGATTGCACTGATACTTATAATGCAAAAGCAAAACTGTTTTCCAGAAAGATGGAGGCTATTCACGCCTCCCCTTTCACAGCATCCCAAATAAAGAGGTACGTACTACATATGACATCTACAAGGACCACGAATGTAATGAGGGAAGCCACCACATGATTAAGAATAGTGCTACATACACAATAGAAGCTGTGACGGCAGTGGCTGCCATGCCTGCAGGCAAGGGCCAGGTAAAGGATAACTCCAAACCTGCTTCCCAATCATCCGGCAATTCATAAACACACATTCTGTAAAGAAAAGCAATATTGTAGCTCTAAAAATTTGCATTATCCAAAATCTACTCTAAGACTCCTTTTTCTTACCTAAGCTCATGCGAAAGTCATGATAAATATGAGATGCTTTTATAATTGGATGCAAATCAAATGGTTATCTGTACTTCCAAGGTGAAATTAAAAACACAGTTTAAATTTAGTATGGTCATAACATCCAAACACCAAACTAGGTTGTTATCCTCATCTGATGGCAAAGTAAATGTAAGGTTTTAAAGACTGACGTGAATGCCTTATATCTGCAAGCTGTTTTTGTAATGCATACCATGCAAAAACATGTTTATAAAACTAGAAATATTTACACAGATTTATAAGCTAAAAATATACAGATATCTGACTCAGACCTGTGGTAATCTACTATCCAGTCCCCGGTGTTATTGTCATTGTGGAAGCTGTTGTTGCACTCTGAAGGCACCACTCCCTGCAACAGCGATGAGAAAGGATAAGACAACTATGTTCGATGACTGACTGATATATAAATATATTTTTCTTTTTACTAAAGAAAGGATATATTTTGTATAGAAGTAACACTTGTGAATATAAAGTGTTAGGAGTGCAATCTCCTCTCTAAACCTTGCTTTTCATTTAGCTTACTTATGATTTTTAAAAGCATGAAAAGTTTAAAATGGATCTAAAACATCATTGAACTAAAAAAGATATATTTTCATTGATTACTGTCATACACTGTACCATTACAAGCATCTTATTTGTCAAAACTGTCACTTTTTGTTTCTGGTCCCATATATTAAATTTCAAAATGCTTTCATGTTAATTGGTTCTGTTTTCTAGTTTGTTTCGCAGTTTCATGAGACATTCATGTATTTCAGAAATGAAACAAAAGCCTCTTGAAGTTAATTTCATAAATTTTCTGTTCACCATTTTCTTGCCCATCCTGGATATTGTTCACTTCACATTTCACTTTGGGTCCTAACTTTTGTCCAGTCTTAACATTCAAATATGGTATCTACGATTTTCATTGGCATGTTGACAGAAAGTAGCCAGAGGCTATGAACCTTGCCCAAAAGAAAGAAACAGAGGGATTCATTACCCTATTGATATCAGAAAGAGAGGAGTATGAAGTTGCGCTGCCTAAGCAAGGAAGTAAACTCCTAATGAGTTCATATGGAGTATTTCGTTCAAGATTTCATCAGTGTCATACAAAAGTTATTTATGCAAATGAACTCGTATGTTCTAACACAAAATATGAAAAGTACTAACAAATAATAATGTATCAGTGTCATAGAACTGAGAAAAACATAATATCATATACATACATCTGGCAGCAGTGATGGATTGATAACAAGCCCTCTGTGATGCTTGTATAACCAGGGACATTCAAGCAATTTCTATGGGTTAATAACAAGGGAAAAAAAGTCTATTCACTGCCAGATTCAAACGAAGTTTATTCTATCATAAAGGTTTCTGGACTTATTAGGAAAATAAACTCAAGATCTCTGCCTTACAAGACTATCAACTTGTATCATACACCAAGACCATTTTTCTGTTATCAAAGGGATTAGGAATTTTTCAGTAGGTGCGTGAATGTTTTCCAATTGTATGAGGACCCCAAGAACTTACCTCAACAAGGATTGGATTAATCCACAGCAGAATATAGTGGACAACAGGAGCCACATACCCGAGCACAACTACTGCCCAGTAAAAACACACCACCACAGAGGACCATCCAACACCTGCGCACAATGATATCCTTTTGTGTTTATCAAGAAGAAATTTAACATACCAATAATAAAAAATAATTATTCATCAATTTGTACATTTACAGTGCATACTGATAAGCAGGATGTAGGAATGTAGTGGAAAGAATTATTATTATACAACAGAGAGATCACTGTAGACCTCTTCACAACACGTTACTTTAAATTTAACTGCAGTATTCCAAATATATGTCAAGATTCTGGCTTTGACAAGAATGCAGCATTGACAGTCCATCTACTTCACCAGACATAAGAATGTCTGAGCCATGATATACACCCACAAAATCTTCAGTTACCAACCTCTGGCTATAGGAACTAGACGCCACACAGCAAGAGCGGCTGAGCTGCTAAATTGGGAGAGGCAAGCTTCCAGGTAAGCCAGTGGTGCAGCTATGATTACCAGAACTGCACACCAAGCTGCCAAGAAGTTTCCTGGAAAGGCACATTAGTACTGAATGTTGTTCATCTTGACAGATAAGAAGTCACGTAGCGATGAGACATGAGTTGCTTATTAGGATTTAATTCTCAACATCTCGACAGTTGTCTCCTTAGGAAGAATTAAATCCTGATTAGCAGCTCATGTTTCATTGTTAACCTAACTACCTACATTAATATTGCTATGACTAATGATGATCACACACATGACAATGCTGTATGTGTGAAAAGCCTCACACATCTTGTGTATTGTAAATTACCAAAACAGGGAAAAAATAAGAAAATAGAAGCAGGGAAGATAGTAAAATTACAAAATGGGTAGGAGTAATTTTTTCTCTCCTCTGCAGTCTGTCCTACGAACATGAGACATTCTGTAGAATAATGAAGGTTTGCAGTCTGTCCCATGAACATGAGACATTCTGCAGAATAATGAAGGTTTGCAGTTTGTCCCATGAACGTGAGACATTCTGTTGAACATCTTGAGGATAATCAGGGTTAGGACCTTTCAACCATCAATATATTCTCGCTGGAAACATTGGCTATGAATGAAACTACTGAATTTGGGAACAGGCATATTGTATCCACTCTTGGAAGACTTCATCGTGAAACATCACGCCCAGTTATTCTCTTCAAGACCTTTTGGATTTCAACAGAGAAGAGACTATCTATTCATGCACTCTGGAACCTTGAAACCCCTTTCTGGTGGGTGCTTTCTACCTTAGCCTTCCCCAAAAACCTTTCATTTAAATCAGGAAAAGGGGTCTTTGGCACTCGTCTGCAACTTGCATCAGACCATAGCCTAGTTTAGAAACTATACTTCTTACATGTCTAGTTCTGGGGATTCCTTCTTCAGAAGTGATGGACTCCAGTATGCCTCAAATCACCAATGAAGGTATTTATTATTGCTTCTGGATCTAGTCTTGTTATCCAAAAGTTTTCCTCATAGCCCTACTCCTTCATGTGGGTATGCTCTCATGCTGAAAGGACAGACAGCAGAGGAGAGAGATGTACATTTCGAGTTAAAAAACTTTTTGTTTCTTTGTTTTTTAGTCTCGCTTTTTTTGAAAATCCTTTCTCTGTAAAAATTGTGACCACTTTTGAGTTGATACCTATGATCTGTGAATTTTGGGCTACTAGCACCTGGGACAAAGTGGGTCAATGACATTATCTCTGTGGTTGTCTGTGATTGACAGAGGCAGGCTTGGGATGAGTGAACATCCACAATCATGGCTAAATGATTCATGAAGGGTGAGGAAAGCCAGTACTTCCTCGTTGGAATTAACAAGGATTAGAATGTTATATCCCTGATTATTCTTCCAAAATACAAATCATGTTCATGGAACACCAACTTAGAGAGGTTCTTCACTTTTTAAACTGTATGTTTTTAACACGTTCCTTCCAATATAGCTATACTCAACTAGTCATAATTTGATGATTTACCTTTCATTGAATATTTTTAATCAGATTTTGTGTTAATGAAGTTATGTTCTGTAGTTACAGAGATTTTGAGCTCTAAAAAACAGTATCAATATCATACCTGCACCATATTCATAAAGTAGACGTGGAAGCCGAAGCAGTGAGGCAGCACCGATAATGAGGGCCACACCACACACACCTGACACCACACCACTCCAAGCCTCCCCTGAGTCCTCCCCACCGACAACATCACCGGCCTCACCACTCAGGTACTGAGGATGGATACACATATGTACATAATTTACATTGCATGGTACATATAATGATATTCACTCACAGCTGAGCACAGTCACACATACAAGCAGACTCAGGAACATGCAAACACATTTAATTACATTCATACATATGTATACTTGCGCACATACGCAGTCAAACACAGTCTGAGCAAGAAAGAGAGAGAGAGTGAATCGGAGGGTTTTAGTTTGAGCTGCCCACCACCCACTTCATGAGCCATCAGAATTGCAAGAGAGGTTCTTAGAATAAAGGAGATGAGCAACAGGAAGGTGAAAAGTCATAGAGCTGCAAACAAAAGGAGGGTGATGGACTAGTAGAAACATGATTACAATTTTGAAGTTCCTGAATGGATCTCATGAAGTCGACACTGGAACAGATCTTTAAGAAAAGGAGGAAACAATATATTGAAGGGCAATAAGGAAGGTGAACATGAAAAGGGTCTGAAAAGATGGGAGGATACTTCTACAGTAGTATAATAGTGAACAAGCAGAACAAGCTATGGGAAGAAGCGAATGCATAGAACATATAAATTCAAAACTGCGTGATAGAAAAGAGAAGCTACAAGATCTTCCTTTGTCTCCTTTCAAGTATGAAACTCCCTCCTGTGTACAAATAAGTAATCACACATTCATACACAAACAAACCTCTGAGATTAGAATAATACATACAGTTAACTCTGTTTTGCTTTTAACAAAATCTTTATCAGTATAATGTTAAAATCATGCCTTTTACTCAAGCAGCTAGATGGCAACTTGGAAAATACTCTCTCTGAAAAAACTACTAAATAAGACATTATAATTCTAGAATTCTAAATATACAATATTTATGTGGAAATCACAAAGGGAAAGTTTTCAATTGGAGGCAAAAGTGTGTCCAATTTGAAAAGCTGGGAGTGCATGCTTTTTAAAGTTAACAAAGAGTAAATGGAATGGGAGTAGGAAAGAGGTACTTACAAGTATGATAGACACTGCTCTGGACAGCTGGGCAAGGTAGGTGAGAACTAGGGTCAGACAGGGCATCAAGGATATGATAGTTATCCATACTATAACAACAAACAATTTCTATCATGCATTCCTTTACTGTGTTAAATAAGTAATCTTTGCGGGCAAGGTGGAACACAGCTCTACAAAAAAAAAAAGTAAGCCACTTCAGATTTTACCTTCGTCTGAAATCTATGTGCATCAACAGTTATTTAAATGTTTGTCACTGTGTACATGTAAAGGACTGAATTTAATTCATCTACTGAATATGAATGGCCTAGACTGTATTAAAGTTTTAAACAATATATTACAGTTGCACCCGTCTGAAACCACACTCCCCAGACAAACGAGTCACTCGCTCCCATGTACAGCAACACTACAAGTGCTGTTTAAACATACCTTAAGACCCTTCTTGCCCATGATGCACCTAGCATAAAGAAAACATTGAATGCTTCTCAGCTGGCCTTCACTCTCTACATGTAGACACACACATCACAATGCTTTATGACCTATGCTCCCGATTGGTGGACATGGCCAGCTTCCTGAGTGCTTTAGGAGCCACATAAAGATATAAGGGACCCCTAGGGCAGGAAGTCTATATATATATATATATATATATATATATATATATATATATATATATATATATATATATATATATATATGCTTCACATGCTGTGGTTTAGTCCACTGAGAGCACATCCATCTTAGTATACCACATCATTCTAAATCATTCTCTCCTTCTTGCCTATGCATGCCTTTCATCCTCCTGCATGTTTAGGCCCCGATCACTCAAAATCTTTTTCACTCTCTCCTTCCATTTTTAATTTGGTCTCCTCGTTCCCTTGTTCCCTCCACTTCTGACACATAAATCCAATTATTTTCCAACATGTCAACACTCTTCCTATCTTTTGCATTAAAGGTCCAGGATCCACATCAGTCCAACACACTTGGGAATACTAAAACTTCAAACATACCCATCTTTGCCCTAATGGACAATGACCTCTCCTGCCACATCCACTCCACTTCCTCCAGATCATGCCCACTCAGACTTACACTCATATCATCCTGTTTTATTCTCCTGCTTCTCCACATTATCGTACTTCTCATTTACTTTTGAATTTCTCGTCACATGCTCTCCTAAACACTATCATCGCCTTCTGGAGTTTCTCCCAGGAGTCTGCTGCCAGAGCCATGCCATCTAGTCAACTGATTCACCCCCCCCCCCCTCTATGTAGCACAGATCTGCCCTCCACTCTAAGAGCCTTGCATTCACCTCCTTCACCACCCTGTCTGTAATGAGATTAAACAGCCGTGGTAACATCACACATCCATGTTGCAGACCTTCCTTCACCAGGAACCACTCACTCTCTTCCCTCCCTGATGGCACACATGAATTTCTGGTAAAACAAAGATTCTCACTGCATTAGGATAAGTTATCTGATACCTTGATGATATTCCATGCAGTATTTCCTCAGAACATATCATTTCATTGATACAAAAGCTAATCATATTGTCCAATGAAAAAATGTTCTATTGATTTAACTTTAAAACCTCACATTTATGAGTAATACTGTACTGCTGTACAGTTTTTTCAGTAAATTCATTTTTCATCTATTGTCATAGTCATCATAACTTGATCATATTTTCCTTACTTTAAAGAATCACTTGAAATGTCAATGAGTGCAAGTTTTCCAACCATAGGCAGTCCTTTCTGATACAAGGTGAGCCATAACCAAATCATGAACCCACCCCTTGTTCCATCGATCCATGTACCCACTTTTTAACCTCATGTTTAGTTTTAAAACATCTTTAAGCTTATCATGTTATACCAAGAAAAATTAGATCCACTTAACATGTAATGGTGAAAATATAATATTACAGGTATGACTCTGTTGTTTCGTTTATGATGATAGTGAAACTACCAACCAAAATGCTCAGATGTTGTGGGTAAACTTGTTGACAGTTTGGTATTAAACCTGGGCTCTCCAGTACTTGCAAATCCCATGATAAAAGGAGCAGATTTTAACTCTTTGCTCCTGGTCCATCCAGATATGCTCTCTGAGGCCACGGTAAATGGAAATGTGGAGATCTACTCACAGATCTTAACTGCAAATGAGTTTTCCGAGCCAAGCCTGTGCAGACGTTTAGTCTTCATTCTTACAATTTAAAGACAAGCTCTGCTCTTTGACCCTAGTTTGTGTGGCGATGGCATCTCTGTCTTTTGAATAGTTTAAGACCTGTCTTGGATTTTAGGCAACAGAGATGACAAATAAATGGTTGTTTGATGTTCTACATTAACCATCTTGTGATAAAGTCTGAGAAATGGCTTAATTTTATTTCAATTATCTCTTCACCTTATCCCTTGTCCCTATTCTAACCATTATCGGTGACCCACCATAAGTATTTGACATATACAGTACACAAATATGCACTCAGATCTTTCAGTGTTCCAACAAGCCATGTTAGGTACTACAGTATAAAGTGGATTTTACACAAAGAACCAAAGTTGTAGAACCAAAATTAAAACACCATATAGAAGATGGTGAGCTTTTATTAAAAAAACAAAATACTCGCTGAAGGTGAACATAAAGTAGAATCAACCTGTAAACACTGTAGAGGGAGTAGTCGGTACATACAATATTTAATACAACGAAGTCTAGTCAACAGTTTACAGAAAAATTCTTTTTTGAGAAACCTTGTCTAAGAAAACTGCAGGTCAATAAAATTTTACGAAAATTCACATAATTTTAAAGAAATCCAGCCAATGCAATGCACTCTCAAAACTGCTACTTTAAATATTAAGTCTGTTTAAAAAAATTCTATAAAACATGCATGTAAGACCAAAGGTACATCTTTTGTATATTCAATGAACTACCAGGGTACAGACTGAAATGAAGAAAAAAAGAAAGGTATTCTATAATCAAAACAAGGTGATGAAAAGCACATGTATTTTGGAAAGAAAGTACACAATATGTATACCAAGTACAATGAAAGTGTAAGTGTATTGTACGAGGTGACTCAGGTGCTGTTGGAAAAAGTGGTAGTGTTCAGGTAGTGGGTGCCAGGGGAGTGATCAACTGGGTGATTAAGTGGATCAATGTTGGACTGGGATAGTTTGTAGTGCAGTGATGGTAATGGTTGATGAAGGTAGTGTAAATAAGGCTGGTGGCGGAGAGAATGGGGCATCAGGTGGGGAAGAGATTGGGGCAAATGGTGGGATGGATGGGACAAGTGGTGGAGTGGGTAGGGCAAATGGTGGAGTGGGTGGAAAAGGTGTTGGAGAGAGTGGGACAGTTGGTGGGAGTGGGTGGGGAAGGTGGAAGTGAGTGGGGCAGGTGTTGAAGTGGGTGGTGGAGGTGGTGGTATGGGTGGTAGAGGGGGTGGGGCAGGTGATGTATAAGATGTAGATATAAGAATAGTTGGGGCAGGAGGTGAATATAAGGCAGGTATGGGAGTGGGTGGGGTAGATGTTGAATGTGGTAGGTTCCAGAGTATGGTGGTTCTTGGACAGGAGGATGTATTTGGAGTTGGAGTGGGTGGGATGAATACAAGTGTGGATGGGGTGGGTGACAGTGCTTGAATGGAGGGGTTGATGGTGGGTGAGATAGTGCTGGAGGGGCACAGTTGCTCTAGTGGTTAGTGTGGGTGGTGAAGTGTCAGGTATGGGGTTGAGGTAGGGGTTGGAGTGCATAATATATATATATATATATATATATATATATATATATATATATATATATATATATATATATATTATTTTTTTTTATTATACTTTGTCGCTGTCTCCCGCGTTTGCGAGGTAGCGCAAGGAAACAGACGAAAGAAATGGCCCAACCCCCCCCCCATACACATGTATATACATACGTCCACACACGCAAATATACATACCTACACAGCTTCCATGGTTTACCCCAGACACTTCACATGTCCTGATTCAATCCACTGACAGCATGTCAACCCCGGTATACCACATCGATCCAATTCACTCTATTCCTTGCCCTCCTTTCACCCTCCTGCATGTTCAGGCCCCGATCACACAAAATCTTTTTCACTCCATCTTTCCACCTCCAATTTGGTCTCCCACTTCTCCTCGTTCCCTCCACCTCCGACACATATATTCTCTTGGTCAATCTTTCCTCACTCATTCTCTCCATGTGCCCAAACCATTACAAAACACCCTCTTCTGCTCTCTCAACCACGCTCTTTTTATTTTCACACATCTCTCTTACCCTTACGTTACTTACTCGATCAAACCACCTCACACCACACATTGTCCTCAAACATCTCATTTCCAGCACATCCACCCTCCTGTGCACAACTCTATCCATAGCCCACGTCTCGCAACCATACAACATTGTTGGAACCATTATTCCTTCAAACATACCCATTTTTACTTTCCGAGATAATGTTCTCGACTTCCACACATTTTTCAAGGCTCCCAGGATTTTCGCCCCCTCCCCCACCCTATGATCCACTTCCGCTTCCATGGTTCCATCCGCTGCCAGATCCACTCCCAGATATCTAAAACACTTTATATATTATATATTATTTTTTTTCATACTATTCGTTCCATTTCCCGCATTAGTGAGGTGGCATCAAGAACAGAGGACTGAGCCTTTGAGGGAATATCCTCACTTGGCCCCCTCCTCTGTTCCTTCTTTAGGAAACCTAAAAATGAGAGGGGAGGCTTTCCAGCCCCCCGCTCCCTTCCCTTTTAGTCACCTTCTACAACATGCAGGGAATACATGGGAAGTATTCTTTCTCCCCTCTTACCAGGGATAATATATATATATATATATATATATATATATATATATATATATATATATATATATATATATACATGTTTGAGAACAATATGTGGTGTGAGGTGGTTTGATCAAGTAAGTAATTAAAGGGTGTGGCAGGGTGGTGATGGGAATGGATGAAGGCAGCAAGTATGAATATGTACATTTGTATGTATGTATATGTTTATGTGTGTATACGTTGAAATGTATAGATATGTATATGTGCGTGTGTGGGTGTTTATGTATATACATGTGTATGTGGGTGGGTTGGGCCATTCTTTTGTCTGTTTCCTTGCGCTTCCTCACTAATGCAATTAATGCAATTAAGTATAATAAATAAATATAACAAGTAATATATATATATATATATATATATATTATATATATATATATATATATATATATATATATATATATATATTATATATATATAAGGTTAAGAGATAGCCCCCATGAGCCTAATGCACAAAATGCCTGCCTCTGTTCCATTTTTGGACTTTCCCCAACCTTCTCCCTCCCTCAATATCCTTTGTACCCTGCATCCTACACACCTCCTGGCAAGGCAGGGTGCATGGTGTGGGCTGCCTGGCTCCCACACAAACCACTTTTATGTGCAGCAAGAGGCGTAGCCAGAATGGCTCCTCCACCTCAGGCCATTACTGTCTTGCCAATGGGCATGACAACAACCCACTTAAACCTTTTGTTGTTTACTTTATGGATCAAACACACACACACGCACACACACACACGAGGTAGTGCTAGGAAAAGACAACAAAGACCACATTCATTCACACTCAATCTCTATCTGTCATGTGTAATGCACCGAAACCACAGCTCCCTTTCCACATCTAGGCCATACAAAACTTTCTATGGTTTACCCCAGACAATTCACATGCCCTGGTTCAATCCATTGGCAGCATGTCAACCCTGGTATAATATATATATATATATATATATATATATATATATATATATATATATATATATATATATATTTTCTTTTTTTCTTTCAAACTATTCGCCATTTCCCGCGTTAGCAAGGTAGCTTTAAGAACAGAGGACTGGGCCTCTGAGGGAATATCCTCACCTGGCTGTGGTTTCAGGCTGTGGTGAGATCTCACTCCATCCTTCTCTATTTTAGTGTAAGAGATCTATTGCTGATATTCTCTCCCAACACCTCAGCACATTTGCTTTAGATCCAACCTATGTCTCCTGCTATTGTACCCCTTCTTTCTATTACATTTAAACATTTCCTCAATTTGGAAGACCAAGCTAATGCATTACTCTAGGACTAATGTATGCTTGGAAATAATTTTTTGAACATCTTTTTCAAGTACTTGAGGACTCCTTTAACCATGATCATTACATATATCTAGACTTTACCTGCTTTACTATGAATTACTCAACCCTCAACTCCCTTTTACAACCAAAACTCCTGGAACTTACCACCCACAAGATGGTGGTCATACTATGGTTTTATTTCATTGATTCCTATTGTTGTCAGTTTGTATACAACCAAGCTGAATTTCATAACCAAGTGATGGCCAAACCCAGAGTTTATTTAGGTATCTTTGCTTTTACTTCCCTCAAAAGTTTGGCATCATCCACAGCTATATTCAGAGTCCTTTGCAGTAAGGACAAAGAACGATGACTTTTAAGAAACAGCCCTGTGGAACACCACTAGTAACTTTGATCCAGTTTGAAAATGCAACTCCATTGTGTGAGTTTTTTTTTTTTATCCCCACCTACAAAAACATCCATTTCATCAGAGGCGTACCCCATTTTTGCACCAGTCAGGAAATCTAATTTATTTTCACCAAACTTTTCAGGGGAATAGTGTCAAATGCTTTCTGGTACTGTATTTCAAATACCGGAAGCCATTCAACCCACTCTCTATCATATTAATCTAAAGGTTTTATTGTACATGACTCTTTCCTTCTTAAACCCATGCTTCCTCTTACTAGGGTATAACTTCTCCTTTGCAAGCATTCATCCATTAAAATAAAGTGTAGGTGCACTGTTGAACACTATTCAGTGCATATAGAACAGTGCTGGACATAATGTGCAGCATAGGTACATATGATGCAATATGCCTGACATAGTATGGTATAAATTGAAGGTATGGCAGTGGACACAGTATGAAAGTTACAGTGAGCAGGAAATGGTGCAGGCAATAGCAAGGTTTAGTGGGGGAAAACAGTATGTAAGGTACAGTGTGCAAGAATTGGTGCAGTGTTGAGGGTACAGTGTATGTGGTACATATTATCAATAACCTTAGTTATACTTTATCAAATACAAGATATGGTGCACATCTATCAGTCTCTCACAAAGGATAGTGGCGTTACAATGCGGATACATTAGAGGCTAGTGTGATACTGGAGACCTACAGGAAAGAACAATATAGCATACAAAAACAGCATTGTACTGGAGGAAGTACATGTGAGTACATCAGTGCACTGGGAACAGTAGTAATTACACTGAAACAAGGAATTACAGGAATACATTGAAGCACAGAGGTTCAGTGTCGTACGGGAGGTACAGCACATGGAGTACAATTTGATACAATGGATGTACATTAAGGTATAGAAAGTACACTAAAGTACTGTTAGGAGCAGTACAGCTAAGCAGCCTTTCATAGAGAAGGGTATACAGGTACAAGATACATTATAGTAAAGTAGGAAAAAAGTGCAACAAAGCAAAGGAGTTAAGTAATGGTAATATGGCACCTTTAGGTAGCAAAGGGGACATAAAATGGTAATGTGGTGCCTTAAGGTAGAGTCCAAACAAGGGAAGGAGGGTAAACTAGGATACAGTAAATAGTAGGTACTATCAATAGTACAGGTGGGAGAGTCAAATGGCATGATAGAGGAGGTATGGATGGTACTCACAGTGGAGTGAAACAGCGTGAGGATGGACATACAAGATGATACAGGTACTCAAATACCCATCACGGAAGAGGATATCAATATAAAGTACAGGCAGGTACAGGTACTCATGATACGAGAAGAGCAGACTGCCACGAGTGTTGGGATATGGAATGGTATACGTCAGTACATGTAATTACAGTAAGGGGGAAGGATGTGGTATGGCGAGAGGGTGAAGGTATAGAAACATAGTTTCACCCAAGCTTAATGAGAGTCCACTGAGACACAGAACCAAGCCATTGTGCTATGTGCTATACCATTATCCACAACATTTGATCGTTACAGTATTGTTTTGATAGCCAATATGGTATTATTATCATTATTGGAATTCAAGCAATGTGGTTTACAGGGGACAATATGCTGTCAGTGGGCTAAACCTGGGTGTATGAAACGGTCAGGTGTAACCAATGGAAAGGTCTGTGAGATGATTGTAGAAAGGGAGCTCGCTTCAGTTTTTTACACCATACATAACTGCTAGAGAGTGGATGTTAGAGAATGAGATCATTTCTTCATCTGTTCCTGGTGCTACCTTGCTAATGTAGGAAATGGTGAACATGTGTGAAACAGTATATTGTTACTGCTATTATTATTATTATCATTATTATGTGTGGAAATAAAAAGAGCGTGGTTGAGAGAGCAGAAGAGGGTGTTTTGAAATGGTTTGGTCACATGGAGAGAATGAGTGAGGAAAGATTGACCAAGAGGATATATGTGTCGGAGGTGGAGTGAACGAGGAGAAGAGGGAGACCAAATTGGAGGTGGAAAGATGGAGTGAAAAAGATTTTGTGTGATCGGGGCCTGAACATGCAGGAGGGTGAAAGGAGGGCAAGGAATAGAGTGAATTGGAGCAATGTGGTATACCGCGGTTGATGTGCTGTCAGTGGATTGAATCAAGGCATGTGAAGCGTCTGGGGTAAACCATGGAAAGCTGTGTAGGTATGTATATTTGCGTGTGTGGACGTATGTATATACATGTGTATGGGGGTGGGTTGGGCCATTTCTTTCGTCTGTTTCCTTGCGCTACCTCACAAACGCGGGAGACAGCGACAAAGCAAAAAAAAAAAAAAAAATCATTATTATTATTATTATTATTATTGCAATTATTATCAGTATGATTATTATTATTATCATCATTATTATAACTGTTATGATCAGCATTACTGCACAAGATGAAGTGTGGGAAAGAGGAAGGGTGGATGGGATTGCAGCTGAGTTTCACAAGAAAAGGGGTGACATTGTTGTTAATTGGATAGTCTGTCTGTTTGGCATTTGTACGGCACAAGGAGAGGTACCTGAGGTATATCAGAATACATGGTAGACAAAGGTGAATGCTCAGATTTTGAGGGTATAAGCTTGTTGAATACACCTAATCAGTTGTATGGGAAAATGGTGATTGGGAGACTGGCAGCATGCACAAAACGTGATTGGGAAGGAGCAGTTAGTGGCCTGAATCAGGGCATACGAAGAAGTATAAGTAAACTGTTGAATAGTCTGTGGAGCTTGGCTGTGATTGATAGGCTTTGGTTTCAGTACCTTTTACATGAAAGGTACCTACATACCTACCTACGAGTGCATATGATGAGATTTTGTAAGAGAGGCAGGGCTAGCATATAGTGCTCACCACATGTCTTGCATGTTGAACTATGCTGTTTCCCTCAACCACCACTTCTCTATCATAGCCGTCAATTCAAGTTTATTCGGTATGACTTCAAAACGAGTCTAATCTTCTTTTGAATGTTTTTGTAGGCAATCCAAGTGTGTTTTTCATAAATCTCTTTGTATTGCATTAGATAACCATTCAGATTTTCTTGCCAGGCATTCATACAGTTTCATCTGATATCGAGTAGTACTTCTGATGTGATGATTCTGTATTTTCATTGCTGATTTGATTTTCAAGTTTAAGATATTACTCTTTATGTCTTCCATGTTCTGCCAGGCATATACTTTCATGTATCTGTTTCTCTCCTTTGTTCTAGACTATACGTAGCAAGTGTATGAAGCAAATGAGACCATCATTCCTTTCTTCCTGCCATTACCTCACTAAGGTAAGAAAAGTTGTTCATAAGAAAAGTAGGAGTAGTAGTAGTAGTAGTAGCATTGTTATCATTATCACTATTATTTGGTGGTCAGGTAAAATCACAAAGAGGTCTTGAGGCTTGATTGTGGATAGGGGACAGCTAGGAGTGGACGTAAGCAAGTAAGGCCATTCTTCATCTGTTCCTGGCGCTATCTTGCAACACGGCGCTTTTTCTTAAATGGTGTGGTAGCAACAGGAATGGACGAAGGCAAATAAGTATGAATATGTACATGTGTATATATGTATATGTCTGTGTATGTGTATGTATATGTTGATATTTATATGTATGTGTATGGCCTTTTATGTATATATATGTGTGTATATGTGTGGATGGGCCATTCTTCATCTGTTTCCTGGTGCTACCTCGATGATGTGGGAAATGGCGATCAAGTATGATAAATGAATAAATGAATAAAATATATATGTATATGTGTGTGTTTGGGCATTTATACAGTATGTATACATATGTGTATATGAGTGGATGGGCCATTTCTTCATCTGCTTCCTGGTGCTACCTCGCTGATGCAGGGAACTGTGATCAAGTATAATGAAATTAATTATAATAATAATAGTTATTATCATTATTATAATTATTATTATTATTACTATTATTATTATTATTATTATTATGATTACCATTACTGTATTATCAGTATTTTTTTTGTACAACTGCTCTCCTTTCCCTCCTGAACAGTCAACTGGGCCCATAAAGAAAAATACTTGCTTGGCTCCTTCTTTTCCTACTTATATAGTGATAATGCAGCAGGTGTGTGGGTATTTTTTCTTCTCCCCTATCCACATTGATAAATAATAATAATATCGTTAGTATTTATCATTATTAATGTTATTATTATTACTATTATTATTATTATTATTATATTATTATTATTATTATTATTATTATTATTGTAGATAACCACAATATGGGTACAAGCAGAAAAGTTGGTCAGCAAAAAAGTGGTGGTATGAGATGGTGCAGACACACATGGTACTGGCAGGGGTGGATCGACATTAGGCCAGATGCACCACATGGTATAGGAGGGTACAAGTACTTACAGTACTGGTGGTAGGGTGGATCAGCATGAGCATGGAGGTACAGAAAGGTACAGGTACTCACGGTATGGGCAGTAGGATGGGTGGACAAGCTTCTTGAAGGTACAAGAACCTATGGGGAAACACAGGTACAGTACTCACAGTGCAGGTGAGGAAGTGGACCAGCATGCAAGTGGAGGCAAAGGTTACAGGTACTCAAAATAGAGACAGAGTGGATCTCTGTAGAGATGAAGATACAGGAACAAATGGTATGGGTTGGAGAAAGAGTGAGAGTGGAAGTACAGAGACGTACAAGGTGGTTAGGGTGGTCAAAAGTATGGAGGTACAGGAGTGATGAGGTACTCACGATATGGTATGGGTTGGAGTGGACTGGCATTAGTAGTGTGAAGGTATGGGATGATACAGGTACTCACAGTATGGCAGGAGTGAACCAACAAGAGTGTGAAGGTACAGGAGGGTACAAGTACTCACAGTACGGGCAGGGGAGTGGACCAGCGTAAGTGTGGACCGGTGGCATTCATCGGAGGAAGCGGTGTCCTCCAGCACTGACCCAGCACTGCCGCCCTCGCCCCACCACCCTACCAATGGCCGCACCTGCAGACACACACCCATGCCCTTAATGCTGGCCATGACCCCTGTACCTCTGACTGACCCTTAACTCTGGGCTCAACCTTTTACTGCAGGGCTAACCATTAACTCTGGGGCTCATCCTCTTCTAAGAGGCTGATCCTAAATTCTGGGCCTCCACCTTCACATTTGGACTGACCCATAATTGTAAGCTTTAACTTTTAATTGGGCTTCATCTTCATTTCAGGGCTTTGCCCTTTACTCTAAGGCTGACCCAAAGTCTGAGCTTAACCTTCACTGTACGGACAATCCTTCAAGTATGGCTGACCTTCAGGTCTAGCTCTCAACTCTGGTTGACCCTTCACTTGCAATGTCAGGTCTAATTCCTCTATCGCCTTGGCACTATAGAACCATTCCTTTTCTCCACGGGGAGCTGAAATTCTGGACTGAATCAAA
Source organism: Panulirus ornatus (assembly GCF_036320965.1). NCBI lineage: Eukaryota > Metazoa > Arthropoda > Malacostraca > Decapoda > Palinuridae > Panulirus > Panulirus ornatus. The sequence continues at coordinate 9,815,598 of NC_092263.1, read as the reverse complement.
AATTATATATGTATTTTCTACTGAGAAAGATCACATCATTTATTAAATGAATTCCAATTCTACATTCCAACACGAGGTCCTCCAGGTATTACCAGGTCTTAGGGTAGGAATTCATTGTCAAATGAGAATCTGTGTTGTCCATGCTTACCAAGCAGTGTCACAGTAGACAAATTTTCACTAGTAATTTTACTTTTCTTATGAACATCAAATAAAAAGGTGCTGTAGATTGACCCCTTTTAATTGAGATTCACTTCTGTATACTCAGCACTCATTTAAAATCTTGGCTATTTTCCATGACCTCATTCCAGTGGATATGCAGACGTGATTACTTGACGGAGCATGTGATGTTGTTGGGACTCGCATCTCCCTTTCTTGATTATGTTTGATAAACTTTTTTACAGTCCGATTTGCACAGACTTTTGTGCTTCTCTGGGAAACAACCACTGTTCCATTATACTGATAGCTGATTGTATCAAGTATTCATCAAAAGTCTGGATTCCCATCAATGATCCAACTGGGAGGCTGATCACAAGACATAGATTCATTTTTTCACTGAACTTATTTATGGTGTTCTTCTATACTGTATGGGTACAGCTTGGCAAAAGGTAGCATTTGAGCCTTGGTTAAAGCAGCCATACAAGCAAGGGTTCTATCAGGCTGGTTAAAGCTAAATGAAAGCTAATACTCTAACAAAGGAAAGTCTATGTACACACTTGTCATGTGCAAGAAGTATCCACTTCAAGTGAAAACGTTAATTATAGACGTGTCATGCATAAGTTACTTCTTTTCTTGTTTGATTTGTCTGTTCATTGTCATGCTGGGATGGCTGAGTCCAGAATTCAGATTCCCTCACATCATGCACTTATCTTCACACATCTCTCTGGGGCATCCAGCAACACAGGTTTCAAATGTTATGTTTAATTCATGGCCATCCAGGGGAAGAATCAGAGTTATTATTCAAACACAACAAATTCCTGAAATCATCCTATTCTCAAGTATTTTTGTAATGAGGGCAACCGTAGCTGTGTTGACACTCTACCTTATCCATAAAAAAGAGGTCATAATGACAAAATAATATCTTTAGGCCCTAGAAGCTACTCTGATTCAACTAGAATATGGTCCACTGTTTCATAGGTAATCCAACATTATATGCATGTTTGTTATGACTAAAAAGCCCGCCTTGTCCAACCATTAACATATATCCTACATCATACTGATGTAAGATGACTTCTAAAAGTCTAAAATGCATCTAAGTCATTACAAAGCTAGCTTAATTTGGTGTAAAATATAATTATCTAACATACTTTCACACGTAATCATAGTAGCTTACTCAAATGTATGGTATGACACCTCACCTAAAGCTGAACTCTAGTAGCTTGTCTAGTAGCTAACACTGTATCCTGCTTTGCTCATATGTACGACTTGCTTAAAAGAAAACTATGTTTCCTCACTTACTTCAGAAGTTTGATACTACGCCTGCCATAAAATATACCTTAGTTTCTTTTTTAACCATAGGATAAAAGACTTTCACTAATACTGAACTACATTTGCATGTCATAGTTCACAGTGTCTACCTGATACAGGAATATCCTTAGATCGTAATAGTTTGCTTTGTGGTTACCCATTTTCATGACTGAGTGTACCTCTTACTGTAATTGGGTGCCTTCTTTAAAAGCTGAACTGTAATTGCTTTCTCTTGTATAAGATAAAATCAGAATCTCAAAAACTACTGAAAGAATGTAGCTTGCATGAATCTGAGATGTGTTTGAACTTCAATTTGTGAACATTCACTGTTTTCTGAATTTTATGAGCATGAAAATCTGCCTGGTTCTCACTTGCCTCAAAGTCTAAACAGAAGTGTATTACAGTATGTCTCAGTTAAATGATGTCCCCTAAGTACAAAATTTATCTTTCCTAAGAGCGATTTCTAGTAGTGTAGCCTTCAAACATACAATCAAAAGATACAGTATTCTGGAAGATATCAGTATTTATTCAATGAGTTATCTAAATTATGAAATATAACGTTTTATAAATAGAATTCTTTGATTTCCATAATTTTCTACGATCAGGACTATCATTTGGCATTTTCATTGATTTCAGTGTCACAAACATCTGACGGCCTTCTGACCATTCCTTTGGTTTCTATGTACAGTAAGAAAATTATAGGAGTCACAGACCACCACTACAGCATGAATTTTCAAAATGTACACCACATAACTGCATAATTAGGCTGGGCACCTTATGTGTAAAGTACAAGAGCTTGCCTGAAACTGAAACGAATTCAGTGATTAGCCTCAACAGCATCATTCCTATAACAAGACCTAATTAATTCTAAACCTCCGGGACAAGCCTGATCAAGCATCTTTTCAGAGTATCAACAGAAGTTGTTGTTCAGTCATGCTGAATGTTCCCTAACACAACATGCTGAGGCTCACCTGAATGTCTGGGTCAACTTTAGTGCCCCCTGGTACAGATGCCGCAGAGGATGGCCTGGTGGTGTCCCCATCCTCCTTGCTTACCACGTGGCCATTGACCATCACTGTGTCTCCGTTGACTGTGGCTCCTGGATGTTGGACATCTCCATTTGTGACACCGTTGGACTGCTGGAGGGCAGTGGTGGTGTATGTGTTGGGTGTATTGGAGTACGTCACTTGTTGGTCATTTACTACAATAGTCACAGATTTACTCTTCTCATGGCTGTTCCTCTTTGGTTCCCCATTGACGTTACTCTTTGAGCTTGGCTTCCGAGAAGATGTACTTGTCCGCTTTCTGTTCAGTTGCTGGCTTGAGGGTGGGTCTTTTTCTGGGGTCTTATCACGTTCACTGGTGGAACTTACATCTCCTATGGGGATGGTTGTAGTGGCCCTGGGTTGACTTGGTGACCTAATATGGCCACTGTCTGAGGGTCGTGGCTGTGGGTCAATGACTGGGCCTCCATTAACGACTACTATTACACCTCCATTGCTCCGATCTGTAACACAACAAAATGTTAGCTAGGAATCTCTGAGACAAAATTAGAATAATAATCATCACCTTGCATATTACTGAGCAAATACTTCGATGGTAATGGTTAAGAGTAATGAAATTGAGCCCCAAACCTTGCCTGGAATTAAACATATGATGGACCATGACACAGTAGGAGTGACTATGATTGTCAGCTGTTTACAATATTTACCAGAGACCTGTAAAGATTTATTTAAGAATTACAAATACCAAAATGACATTTAGACACTCACTAACTCAACATATACCATAATTTCCTAATTCTTCAATTCCAATGAGTGTCATCCACCACCTACAGTGGAAAACAACTTGGTCTTCAAATGATGATAGTATTTAAAATCAAATTTAAAAATCCCCAGGTTCATGTGTCCTGGGGATGAGTGAACATTAGTACCTTAGCGCAGGGCACCATGTGTCATTATCATGAATCTTATTTATTTTTCTGAACTACAAAACCCACTGCAATCTAGCCCATGGCCAACCTTATGTCGCAGACAGTGGAGTAGTGTGATAGTGGAGAAGTAGTAGTCAAGTGAAATGGGAATATTCAATAAGCAAGTTTAGCAGAGAGAGCTACATGCTAGACCCATTATTATGGAAACATCTTGTTGTAGGTAATCGTAGGTAGGTAGGTAAAGTATAATGATTACCAAAATCACCATAAGTGGTTAAGTGATTAGAAAGAGGTGATCAAAATGAAGCTTCCAGAGATTAAAAGTATAAAGTTGTTAATCTTCCAACCTTGATTATGGTAAAATTATTATTTAGTCTTATAAGGCAATAATGAAGGATATAGAGAAGTTAAGTAAGCCTTCTGTTACCACACGTATATATCTTTTTTAAGTCCCCACAAAGAAATGAAAGATGGTAATGATTCTGCATTAACTTGCACTCATATTTTTTTTGGTTTTCTGTATTGATATCTGTAATAGTTAAAGGGTTTGTCTTACTTCTTAAACCCTTCATTATCCTTTGAAAAAGGCAGATATCAAGTTTAATGCAACCAAAAGTGAGAACTTCAACAGTTCTATACTGTTTTCCTCTCTCTTTCTACCATTGCAACTTTATACAGAGCTCATCTTCAAAATTAGTGGATAAGTCTTGGTGTCTGGCATGTTGATGTAAGGTGGCAAAATGAAAGATTTGAGTTTAGAAGGTCATTCAGCAATGTAAAGAAAGTCTCAAGTGCAGAAGGTGCAAGATAGCTCAAGTATATAGTATAATATGGGACATATGAAATGTTGAGGTGTTGACAGTTACTGAGGAGAGAAGTACTTTTACCTGGTGGTGGAGGAGTTACTGGAATGGATGCTGACGAAGGCCTCGTCGCAGGGTTGCTGTTCACGGTGGAAGGAGGCCTCGAGGGTGTGGCAGGGGGACTAGATGTTCTCTGTGGACTTACTCCTGTTCTCTGAGGGCTGGCTGTCATTCTCTGTGGACTCACTGTCACTCTCTGGTGGGTGACAGGCATGGTCTGCTCAATAAGAGGCGATTTTTGTGGCCTGCTCGGTGTTTTCTGTGGACTGACTGGTATTTTCTGCAGACTAACTGGCATTTTCACTGGACTGACTGGCATTTTTACTGGACTGACAGGCAATTTCTGTGGACTGACTGGCATTTTCTGTGGACTAGTGGTTCTTGACTGTGAACCGGCAACAGTATGGTGCATACTGGTACCAGCAGACTGAGGACTAGAGGGTACATGCACAGTGGTCTTTTGCAGGCCTAAGCCTTCAACATTCCCTGTGAGAGGAATGGCAAAAACATGTCTTGTGGGACTTGGCCCTGTGCTCCTTAATGGACTGGTGGTGGCTACCTCTACCCTTGATGGAGACCTGACTGGGGTGCTATGGATGTCCCTGTTAGCAGGAGATATTGTTGGACTCGTGGTTCTAGATGCATCCCTCCTTGGTGTGGACACAGATGTCTGGGGGACCTCATGGAGTGTAGAAGTAGGAAAAGCTGTGAAGGACGTCCCTCCTGGAGTACCCCTCCTTGGTGTGGATAATGAGGATGTCTGAGGGACGTCTTCAAGAGTGGAGGAGGAGATGGTGGTGAGGGGTGTAGAGGAAACAGATGAGGCTGGGGAGGATGAAGCTTGGGTCGGGGATGACAAGCGAGGCGGCGGTGAAGTCACCAGTGGCAGTTCGTCGCCCCGCATATCCACAGCCCCTGCCACCTCACGCTGCCGGCAAAACAACATTATTAGTTCAATACTCAACTCAATGTTCAAAATTCTGGTCCTTATATCATTGTGGTTGGTGGTGATAATGGTAGTGGTTTAGTAATTCATATTAAACAAAGCAGGTACTATTTACCTTGTTTGTAAATTAAATTAATTTCCATTTCATAAATTGTGAGGAAAGCATTACTAGTCATACAGTTGTTGTGTGGCCATCAGCAACTCAAGAGTGGGCCATATTGACAACTGCTTCTTTCCATACATGTCGAAGCTTTGGAACTCTCTACCTTCTCATAACCTTCCCAATAACTATGACCTGACACATTTCAAAAGACAGGTTGTTGAACTTTCTCAAAAATTCATAAATACTTTCCCTTTGTCTTTTCTTTTTCCATTTAATAATTCTCTCTTAAGTTTCAGCTAGGGCCCGGCCTTGATGTGGACTTTTGACCATGACTGGTGTCTTAAACATAAAAATAAAGAAAAGTTAAAGTTCAGGCACACTCAGACCCAGTCGAAAATGATGATATGACATGCAAGGACACAAATTTTGACAGAAGTTAATCATCACCAACCCTCAGATCCTTATCATTAAAACATATACACTCCTGGTACTACATAACGCAGGGCTTCAACACCATGACACTGTGTCACACAGGCACCTATATCCAGGTCCTTACTTCGTCAAGACACTTTACAGTCAAGTCCCAGAACATTACTAAGACCTTCACTGAGAACCAGCCATCTTGCCCCCCTCACAGGGTTTCCCAGCAGCAGCATATCCCCTCCCCCCCCTCCACTTACTAAGACCTTCCCAGAACCCTCTCTCTCAGGGCCACCCATCCCCACTCACTTTAGAGAATCCAAACCCCCCACTTCCCACTTACATAACACCCCCCCACATACCCCCACATCCCAAGCCCTCTCATCTACAGCCTCCCAGCTCCCTCTCCCTCCCTCTAACCCCTTTAAGTTAAGGCTTCCCAAGCGCTCTTACTCAGCCTCCAGCAGCCTCACTCAAGAGCCTCCCAGGGTACTTGCTGTCCTTACCGACAAGGGCTTCTGCACTCGAGAGTCAGCTAACATAAGTCATTCAAGGACCCACAGGAAGAGAGAGGGGGAGGAGGAGAGGGAGGTGGGTGGGTTGTTCTTCCTGTGGCCAACTATCAGGGCAGATAGCTGTATTGGACGCCACCAGATATCCTGCAGTTAATGAGGACATTTTGAATCATGGTGTTTGCACTGCTTTCTGGACGTGCTCGTGATGAGACGGACGTTCCGAGGCCACTCACGGACGCCGCCCCACACTCTTACTGTGGGGGAAGCAAACGACGAGCATTGGTTTGATGATAGTGAGGGCATCATGGACGACGAACAACATCTCACCCGTTCACTTGTCAAGTTTAAAAGGAGTTTCTGTTCAAGTCATGCGAATGCTTTTTCCCAACCTGACTGCACCCGTCTGAGTTTATGATCTCTCTTTTTCCCACACATTCCACAGCCCAGATGGGACCCGAGGCAGTGTTTGATTGTGAATGTCTTCGTATTAGCAGTGGATCGGGTGATTGTGCCAGGGCATACACTGGACCATCTCTACAGTGGTGTATTGATCATTAGTTTTTTACATTTTAAGGAATAATGGAGAGGCACGGAAATGACTCTTGTGATCACTGTGGATTAAAGATTGGACGACCGTTACGACTCGATGTCCATCACTGTGTTGACACTGGATGATCTCGCGGTGTTGACACTTGATGATCTCGCGGTGTTGACACTTGATGATCTCGCGGTGTTGACGATGATCTCGCGGTGTTGACACTGGATGATCTCGCGGTGTTGACACTTGATGATCTCGCGGTGTTGACACTTGATGATCTCGCGGTGTTGACACTTGATGATCTCGCGGTGTTGACACTGGATGATCTCGCGGTGTTGACACTGGATGATCTCGCGGTGTTGACACTTGATGATCTCGCGGTGTTGACACTTGATGATCTCGCGGTGTTGACACTTGATGAACTCGCGGTGTTGACACTGGATGATCTCGCGGTGTTGACACTTGATGATCTCGCGGTGTTGACACTTGATGATCTCGCGGTGTTGACACTTGATGATCTCGCGGTGTTGACACTTGATGATCTCGCGGTGTTGACACTTGATGATCTCGCGGTGTTGACACTGGATGATCTCGCGGTGTTGACACTTGATGATCTCGCGGTGTTGACACTTGATGATCTCGCGGTGTTGACACTTGATGATCTCGCGGTGTTGACACTGGATGATCTCGCGGTGTTGACACTTGATGATCTCGCGGTGTTGACACTGATGATCTCGCGGTGTTGACACTTGATGATCTCGCGGTGTTGACACTTGATGATCTCGCGGTGTTGACACTGATGATCTCGCGGTGTTGACACTGATGATCTCGCGGTGTTGACACTTGATGATCCTCGCGGTGTTGACACTTGATGATCTCGCGGTGTTGACACTTGATGATCTCGCGGTGTTGACACTTGATGATCTCGCGGTGTTGACACTTGATGATCTCGCGGTGTTGACACTTGATGATCTCGCGGTGTTGACACTTGATGACTCGCGTGTTGACTGATGACTCGCGGTGTTGACACTGGATGATCTCGCGGTGTTGACACTTGATGACCTCGCGGTGTTGACACTTGATGACCTCGCGGTGTTGACACTTGATGATCTCGCGGTGTTGACACTTGATGATCTCGCGGTGTTGACACTTGATGATCTCGCGGTGTTGACACTGGATGATATCGGATGTCGAAATTTCTGGCTCCTGTATCGGGTGGTTCTGGCTCCTGTATCGGGTGGTTCTGGTTCCTGTATCGGGTGGTTCTGGCTCCTGTATCGGGTGGTTCTGGTTCCTGTATCGGGTGGTTCTGGCTCCTGTATCGGGTGGTTCTGGCTCCTGTATCGGGTGGTTCTGGTTCCTGTATCGGGTGGTTCTGGCTCCTGTATCGGGTGGTTCTGGCTCCTGTATCGGGTGGTTCTGGTTCCTGTATCGGGTGGTTCTGGCTCCTGTATCGGGTGGTTCTGGCTCCTGTATCGGGTGGTTCTGGCTCCTGTATCGGGTGGTTCTGGCTCCTGTATCGGGTGGTTCTGGCTCCTGTATCGGGTGGTTCTGGCTCCTGTATCCCTCCTTGACAGAGCCGAGAATCGAACGCAGTCCCACTCATAAACTGTCCCAGGCTAACTTGACCCTTGACCCCAACCCCCCCCCCCTAACTTGCCCTACGCCGCCACAATGTTGGTTCACTTTCCCTCTCGTATAGATATTACCCTCGGCTTTTTTGCTCCCGAGAGCTGGCTGCTGGTGTGCCCCCCTCCCACACACACACACACAACACACACACACACTACGCAATACTCAGCAAGTTGCTGCGTCAGATGATTACGCTCCGGTCGTTAGCAATCTAAGGGTTTGGCCATTTGGGTCATTGTCTTCCCCTACACCGGGAGACTTTGGAACTCTCCCTACCTGCTCATGTCTTTACCAACAACACGTTTTAAAATAAAGACAAGTTTATCTATTCCTCCCAAATTCGTCTCAATATTTCTCCTCGTCTCTTCATTTTTCTTTTCATCCTCGTATTATAATCCTCTCTCTATTTCCACTAAGTCCTGGGCCTCGGTACGTGGACTTCTGGTCAATGGCTGGAGCCTCCACACGTAAAGAACGTGTACACACGTCAACATGGACGCCTGAACCACCTCACTTGCAGATGCAAGTGTTGTGTGTTGTGTGTTGACACAATCACCCGGCGCTGTCACCAGCTTTGGTTATTCATGTGATGGTTCGAGTACGTTGTAGCGGTCGCCTGTGTGTTAATATAATGTCGTTGGCATCATTCGGTGACACTGTTTTAAGTTTGAGGATGATTACGTCATTGTAGGTGGTTTACGTACAGTACAGACAGGCTTATTATCATCATATAATTATTATTCGTTGGGGCGCGCTATCAGCTGATGGTTTGTTGACATTCTATCAGCTGATGACGTACAATCAGCTGATGACGTACTATCAGCTGATCGTTTGTTTACATTCTATCAGCTGATGACGTACTGTCAGCTGATCATATGTTTACATACTGTCAGCTGATGTACCATCAGCTGATGATTTGTTTACCTGCTCTCTGCTGATCATTGTTGATATACCGTGCTATCGGCCAGTGGTTTGTTTACGTAAATAATCGTTTGTGTAGACAGTGTTTGCAGATAATTGTTGACGTAATATTATTCGTTGACGCGTTTTCTGTTGACATGCTATCAAGTGATCAATATTATCAGGTGTTTATTGTTAACATTCTGTCAGTTGATTGTAATTTGCATATTATCATTTCTGTACATGTTCTCTGCCGATCATGTTGTTTACGTACTCTCACCTGATACTGTGATAACTCATCATTTATTTGACCTTATTGTTCACTGATAAATTATTTATATTAAATGGCGGATGGCCGCGACAGCAGCAGGTGAGGATATATTCACTACACATCTGGGTAATGATGTAAGACATTCATTTTATGACTTTTAAAAGGCCATTACGCATCAGGGACTGGCGTCAGTCTCGTCACATAAGTGCGTCACGGTAGGTTGTGACGGTATAGAACAACTCGCGGGTGTGATAGAGTGAGGTTAGGGGGGTGTTGTGGGGTTGGGGTGAGGTTGGGGGGTTGGGGTGAGGTTGTGGGGTTGGGGTGAGGTTGGGGGGTTGGGGTGAGGTTGGGGGGTTGGGGTGAGGTTGGGGGTTGGGGTGAGGTTGGGGGGTTGGGGTGAGGTTGTGGGGTTGGGGTGAGGTTGGGGGTTGGGGTGAGGTTGGGGGGTTGGGGTGAGGTTGGGGGGTGTGGGGTGAGGTTCGGGGGTTGGGGTGAGGTTGGGGGGTTGGGGTGAGGTTGGGGGGTTGGGGTGAGGTTGTGGGGTTGGGGTGTGTGGGGGTGGTGATGGTCACGCTGGAGGAAGCCACAGAGACGCAATGGCTGTCTCCCAGACAGCAGTGTGTTTATCACCGCCATGACACACTAGACACGCTTGCGTCACGGTACGCAACGCTACACACACACACACACACACACACACACACACACACACACATACACATACACACATACACATACACACACACACACACACATACACACACACACACACACACACACACACACACACACACACACACAACATTCGTGGTGGGGAGGTAAGGTGTTATGTGTTGTTGTTGATCTGGTGAGGGCTCGGTCAACCAACACATGTCCCCGAGGTCACGTGGTGGTGACCAGCCATCAACTACGTGGTGGTGATCAGCCATCAACCACCTGGTGGTGATCAGCCATCAACTACGTGGTGGTGATCAGCCATCAACCACGTGGTGGTGACCAGCCATCAACCACGTGGTGGTGATCAGCCATCAACCAAGTGGTGGTGACCAGCCATCAACTACGTGGTGGTGATCAACCATCAACCAAGTGGTGGTGATCAGCCATCAACTACGTGGTGGTGATCAGCCATCAACCAAGTGGTGGTGATCAGCCATCAACCAAGTGGTGGTGATCAGCCATCAACCAAGTGGTGGTGGATCAGCCATCAACTAGTGGTGGTGATCAGCCATCACAGTGGTGGTGACAGCCATCAACCACGTGGTGGTGATCAGCCATCAACCAAGTGGTGGTGACAGCCATCAACAGTGGTGGTGATCAGCCATCAACCAAGTGGTGGTGACAGCTCAACAGTGTGGTGACAGCCATCAACCAGTGGTGGTGACACCATCAACCACGTGGTGGGATCAGCCATCAACCAAGTGGTGGTGACAGCACAACCAGTGGACACCATCACCAATGGTGGTGACCAGCCATCAACCAGTGGTGGTGATCAGCCATCAACCAGTGGTGGTGCGCATAACCAGTGGTGGTGACAGCCATCAACCAAGTGGTGGTGATCAGCCATCAACCAAGTGGTGGTGACAGCCATCAACCAAGTGGTGGTGATCAGCCATCAACCAAGTGGTGGTGACAGCCATCAACCACGTGGTGGTGACACCATCACATGTGGACAGCCATCAACATGGTGTGACAGCCATCAACCAAGTGGTGTGACAGCCATCAACCAGTGGTGGTGATCAGCCATCAACCAAGTGGTGGTGACAGCCATCAACCACGTGGTGGTGACAGCCATCAACCAAGTGGTGGTGACAGCCATCAACAAGTGGTGGTGATCAGCCATCAACCAAGTGGTGGTGACAGCCATCAACCAAGTGGTGGTGATCAGCCATCAACCAAGTGGTGGTGACAGCCATCAACTACGTGGTGGTGATCAGCCATCAACCAAGTGGTGGTGATCAGCCATCAACCACGTGGTGGTGATCAGCCATCAACCAAGTGGTGGTGACAGCCATCAACCACGTGGTGGTGACCAGCCATCAACCAAGTGGTGGTGACAGCCATCAACCAAGTGGTGGTGACAGCATCAACCAGTGTGGTGACAGCCTCAACCAGTGGTGGTGACAGCCATCAACCAAGTGGTGGTGATCAGCCATCAACCAAGTGGTGGTGATCAGCCATCAACCAAGTGGTGGTGACCAGCCATCAACCAAGTGGTGGTGACCAGCCATCAACCAAGTGGTGGTGACCCATAACGTGGGGTGACCAGCATCAACAAGTGGTGGTGATCAGCCATCAACCAGTGGTGGTGATCAGCCATCAACCAAGTGGTGGTGACAGCCATCAACCAAGTGGTGGTGACCAGCCATCAACCACGTGGTGGTGACCAGCCATCACCAAGTTGTGAGCCATCCACGTGGTGGTGATCAGCCATCAACCAAGTGGTGGTGATCAGCCATCAACCAAGTTGGTGGTGGTGGATCCAGGGGCAGCCATCAACCAGTGGTGGTGACAGCCATCAATTACAGCATCACGTGGTGGTGACAGCCATCAACCACGTGGTGGTGATCAGCCATCAACCAAGTGGTGGTGATCAGCCATCAACCAAGTGGTGGTGATCAGCCATCAACCAAGTGGTGGTGTAATACCAGCACAACAGGTGTCCATAACCAAGTGGTGGTGACAGCCATCAACCAAGTGGTGGTGACCAGCCATCAACCAGTGGTGGTGATCAGCCATCAACCAAGTGGTGGTCCAGCATCAAAGTGGTGGTGACAGCCATCAACCAAGTGGTGGTGACCAGCCATCAACCAAGTGGTGGTGACCAGCCATCAACCAGTGGTGGTGACCAGCCATCAACCACAGTGGTGGTGATCAGCCATCACCAAGTGGTGGTGACAGCCATCAACCAAGTGGTGGTGACCAGCCATAACCAAGTGGTGGTGACCAGCCATCAACCAAGTGGTGGTGACCAGCCATCAACCAAGTGGTGGGTGACCAGCCATCAACCAAGTGGTGGTGACCAGCCATCAACCAAGTGGTGGTGACCAGCCATCAACCAAGTGGTGGTGACCAGCCATCAACCAAGTGGTGGTGACCAGCCATCAACCAAGTGGTGGTGATCAGCCATCAACCAAGTGGTGGTGACCAGCCATCAACCAAGTGGTGGTGACCAGCCATCAACCAAGTGGTGGTGACCAGCCATCAACCAAGTGGTGGTGACCAGCCATCAACCAAGTGGTGGTGATCAGCCATCAACCAAGTGGTGGTGACCAGCCATCAACCAAGTGGTGGTGACCAGCCATCAACCAAGTGGTGGTGATCAGCCATCAACCAAGTGGTGGTGACCAGCCATCAACCAAGTGGTGGTGGAGACCAGCCCATCAACCACGTGGTGGTGACCAGCCATCAACCAAGTGGTGGTGATCAGCCATCAACCAAGTGGTGGTGATCAGCCATCAACCAAGTGGTGGTGATCAGCCATCAACCAAGTGGTGGTGACCAGCCATCAACCAAGTGGTGGTGATCAGCCATCAACCACGTGGTGGTGACCAGCCATCAACCAAGTGGTGGTGACCAGCCATCAACCAAGTGGTGGTGACCAGCCATCAACCAAGTGGTGGTGACCAGCCATCAACCAAGTGGTGGTGACCAGCCATCAACCAAGTGGTGGTGACCAGCCATCAACCAAGTGGTGGTGACCAGCCATCAACCAAGTGGTGGTGACCAGCCATCAACCAAGTGGTGGTGACCAGCCATCAACCAAGTGGTGGTGACCAGCCATCAACCAAGTGGTGGTGATCAGCCATCAACCACGTGGTGGTGACCAGCCATCAACCAAGTGGTGGTGATCAGCCATCAACCAAGTGGTGGTGATCAGCCATCAACCAAGTGGTGGTGACCAGCCATCAACCAAGTGGTGGTGACCAGCCATCAACCAAGTGGTGGTGACCAGCCATCAACCAAGTGGTGGTGACCAGCCATCAACCAAGTGGTGGTGACCAGCCATCAACCAAGTGGTGGTGACCAGCCATCAACCAAGTGGTGGTGACCAGCCATCAACCAAGTGGTGGTGACCAGCCATCAACCAAGTGGTGGTGACCAGCCATCAACCAAGTGGTGGTGATCAGCCATCAACCACGTGGTGGTGACAGCCATCAACCAAGTGGTGGTGACAGCCATCAACCAAGTGGTGGTGATCAGCCATCAACCAAGTGGTGGTGACCAGCCATCAACCAAGTGGTGGTGATCAGCCATCAACCACGTGGTGGTGACCAGCCATCAACCACGTGGTGGTGACCAGCCATCAACCACGTGGTGGTGACCAGCCATCAACCAAGTGGTGGTGATCAGCCATCAACCAAGTGGTGGTGATCAGCCATCAACCAAGTGGTGGTGACCAGCCATCAACCAAGTGGTGGTGATCAGCCATCAACCAAGTGGTGGTGACAGCCATCAACCAAGTGGTGGTGACCAGCCATCAACCACAGTGGTGGTGATCCAGCCATCAACCACGTGGTGGTGATCAGCCATCAACCACGTGGTGGTGATCAGCCATCAACCACGTGGTGGTGATCAGCCATCAACCACGTGGTGGTGATCAGCCATCAACCACGTGGTGGTGATCAGCCATCAACCACGTGGTGGTGACCAGCCATCAACCACGTGGTGGTGACCAGCCATCAACCAAGTGGTGGTGACAGCCATCAACCACGTGGTGGTGATCCAGCCATCAACCACAGTGGTGGTGACCAGCCATCAACCACGTGGTGGTGACAGCCATCAACCAAGTGGGTGGTGATCAGCCATCAACCAAGTGGTGGTGATCAGCCATCAACCAAGTGGTGGTGACCAGCCATCAACCACGTGGTGGTGATCAGCCATCAACCACGTGGTGGTGATCAGCCATCAACCAAGTGGTGGTGACCAGCCATCAACCAAGTGGTGGTGACCAGCCATCAACCAGTGGTGGTGACCAGCCATCAACCACGTGGTGGTGACTCAGCCATCAACCAGTGGTGGTGACCAGCCATCAACCAAGTGGTGGTGACCAGCCATCAACCAAGTGGTGGTGATCCAGCCATCAACCAAGTGGTGGTGACCAGCCATCAACCAAGTGGTGGTGACCAGCCATCAACCACGTGGTGGTGACCAGCCATCAACCACGTGGTGGTGACCAGCCATCAACCAAGTGGTGGTGACCAGCCATCAACCACGTGGTGGTGATCAGCCATCAACCAAGTGGTGGTGATCAGCCATCAACCAAGTGGTGGTGACCAGCCATCAACCACGTGGTGGTGACCAGCCATCAACCACGTGGTGGTGACCAGCCATCAACCAAGTGGTGGTGACAGCCATCAACCAGTGGTGGTGGTGATCCAGCCATCAACCAAGTGGTGGTGATCAGCCATCAACCAAGTGGTGGTGATCCAGCCATCAACCAAGTGGTGGTGACCAGCCATCAACCACGTGGTGGTGACCAGCCATCAACCAGTGGTGGTGATCAGCCATCAACCACAGTGGTGGTGATCCAGCCATCAACTACGTGGTGGTGATCAGCCATCAACCAAGTGGTGGTGACCAGCCATCAACCAAGTGGTGGTGATCAGCCATCAACCAGTGGTGGTGACCAGCCATCAACCAGTGGTGGTGACCAGCCATCAACCACGTGGTGGTGACCAGCCATCAAACTTACGTGTGGTTGACAGCCATCAACCAAGTGGTGGTGACAGCCATCAACCAGTGGTGGTGACCAGCCATCAACCAGTAGTGGTGATCAGCCATCAACCAAGTGGTGGTGACCCAGCCATCAACCACGTGGTGGTGACAGCCATCAACACGTGGTGGTGACCAGCCATCAACCACGTGGTGGTGACCAGCCATACAGGGTAACACAACAAGTGGTGGTGACCAGCCATCAACCACGTGGTGGTGACCAGCCATCAACCACGTGGTGGTGACCAGCCATCAACAATGTGGTGGAGGTGACCAGCCATCAACCACGTGGTGGTGATCAGCCATCAACCAAGTGGTGGTGATCAGCCATCAACCAAGTGGTGGTGACCAGCCATCAACCACGTGGTGGTGATCAGCCATCAACCACGTGGTGGTGACCAGCCATCAACCACGTGGTGGTGATCAGCCATCAACTACGTGGTGGTGATCAGCCATCAACCACGTGGTGGTGACCAGCCATCAACCACGTGGTGGTGATCAGCCATCAACCAGTGGTGGTGATCAGCCATCAACCACGTGGTGGTGACTCAGCCATCAACCACGTGGTGGTGACAGCCATCAACCAAGTGGTGGTGATCAGCCATCAACACGTGGTGGTGATCAGCCATCAACCACGTGGTGGTGACCAGCCATCAACCACGTGGTGGTGACAGCCATCAACCACGTGGTGGTGATCAGCCATCAACCACGTGGTGGTGACAGCCATCAACCACGTGGTGGTGACCAGCCATCAACCACGTGGTGGTGATCAGCCATCAACCACGTGGTGGTGATCCAGCCATCAACCACGTGGTGGTGCAGATCACACTTCAACCTAACCGTGGTGGTGACAGCCATCAACCACGTGGTGGTGACAGCCATCAACCAGTGGTGGTGACCAGCCATCAACCAAGTGGTGGTGACAGCATCACAGTGGTGGTGACCAGCCATCAACCAAGTGGTGGTTGATCAGCCATCAACCAGTGGTGGTGATCCATCACCCATGGGGGACACCTAACCAAGTGGTGGTGATCAGCCATCAACCAAGTGGTGGTGATCAGCCATCAACCAAGTGGTGGTGATCAGCCATCAACCAAGTGGTGGTGACCAGCCATCAACCAAGTGGTGGTGACCAGCCATCAACCAAGTGGTGGTGACCAGCCATCAACCAAGTGGTGGTGACCAGCCATCAACCACGTGGTGGTGATCAACCATCAACCAAGTGGTGGTGACCAGCCATCAACCAAGTGGTGGTGACCAGCCATCAACCAAGTGGTGGTGATCAGCCATCAACCAAGTGGTGGTGACCAGCCATCAACCACGTGGTGGTGATCAGCCATCAACCAAGTGGTGGTGACCAGCCATCAACCAAGTGGTGGTGATCAGCCATCAACCAAGTGGTGGTGACCAGCCATCAACCAAGTGGTGGTGACCAGCCATCAACCAAGTGGTGGTGACCAGGTGGTGACCAGCCATCAACCAAGTGGTGGTGATCAGCCATCAACTACGTGGTGGTGATCAGCCATCAACCACGTGGTGGTGACCAGCCATCAACCAAGTGGTGGTGACCAGCCATCAACCAAGTGGTGGTGATCAGCCATCAACCACGTGGTGGTGACCAGCCATCAACCAAGTGGTGGTGATCAGCCATCAACCACGTGGTGGTGACCAGCCATCAACCAAGTGGTGGTGATCAGCCATCAACCACGTGGTGGTGACCAGCCATCAACCAAGTGGTGGTGACCAGCCATCAACCACGTGGTGGTGATCAGCCATCAACCACGTGGTGGTGACCAGCCATCAACCAAGTGGTGGTGATCAGCCATCAACCACGTGGTGGTGACCAGCCATCAACCAAGTGGTGGTGACCAGCCATCAACCACGTGGTGGTGATCAGCCATCAACCACGTGGTGGTGACCAGCCATCAACCAAGTGGTGGTGACCAGCCATCAACCACGTGGTGGTGATCAGCCATCAACCACGTGGTGGTGACCAGCCATCAACCAAGTGGTGGTGATCAGCCATCAACCACGTGGTGGTGACCAGCCATCAACCAAGTGGTGGTGACCAGCCATCAACCAAGTGGTGGTGATCAGCCATCAACCACGTGGTGGTGACCAGCCATCAACCACGTGGTGGTGATCAGCCATCAACCACGTGGTGGTGACCAGCCATCAACCAAGTGGTGGTGACCAGCCATCAACCAAGTGGTGGTGATCAGCCATCAACCACGTGGTGGTGACCAGCCATCAACCACGTGATCCCAGGCCACGCGTTATGTCACTCAGTTCGACCACGTGATCCCAGGCCACGTGCTGGTGATCTGGTGTTGCTCAGCCATCGACCACGTGTTATGTCACTCAGTTCAACCACGTGATCCCAGGCCACGTGGTATATCACTTAGTTCAACCACGTGATCCCAGGCCACGTGTTATGTCACAGTTCGACCGTCGACCACGTGATCCCAGGCCACGTGGTATGTCACCCAGTTCGACCATGTGATCCCAGGCCACGTGTTATGTCACAGTTCGACCGTCGACCACGTGATCCCAGGCCACGTGGTATGTCACTCAGTTCGACCACGTGACCCCCAGGCCACGTGGTTACGACACGCAGCAGTTCTAGTGTGGACCACAGGCACCTGGGTCGTGATCAACAATATGTGACGTGTGTGTGTGTGTCTTTACCACCAAGACTAGACCTTATACTCTCACCACATGAGAGCCCTCGGGGGCCCCAGGACGCATGTGGACCCTGATGAGAGCCCTCGGGGGCCCCGGGATGCATGTGGGCCCTGATGAGAGCCCTCGGGGGCCCCAGGACGCATGTGGGCCCTGATGAGAGCCCTCGGGGGCCCCAGGACGCATGTGGGCCCTGATGAGAGCCCTTGGGGGCCCCCAGAGCGCATGTGGGCCCTGATGAGAGCCCTTGGAGGCCCCAGAAGACGTATGTGGGCCCTGATGAGAGCCCTTGGGTGCCCCCAGGACGCATGTGGGCCCTGATGAGAGCCCTCGGGGGCCCCGGGATGCATGTGGGCCCTGATGAGAGCCCATGGGGACCCAAAGGACGTATATGGGCCCTGATGAGAACCCTTGGGGGCCCCAGGACGCATGTGGGCCCTGATGAGAGCCCTCGGGGGCCCCGGGATGCATGTGGGCCCTGATGAGAGCCCTTGGGGGCCCTCAGGACGCATGTGGGCCCCGGTATCACCCAACCTGTTATAAATACAGCGGCAGCGTAGCTCACCTGCACGAGCGAGGATCACGACATCATTACACACATGACATACACTTGACAACATCATGTACAGTGTACACACTGTAGCACCCGTCACCGTCACACTGTAGTACCGTCACACACTGTAGTACTCGTCACACACTGTAGTACCCGTCACCGTCACACACTGTACCCGTCAGCGTCACACACACACTGTACCCCGTAAAATCACCAGCTATGTGACTGGCGTACCGTCACACCGCCGTATCACCACCACCGGTACAGCTGTACCCTCCTCCACCACCTCCTCCTCCTCCACCGTCAGCTGTAGTGCGCCCCCCACCCATGTGTGGTCGTCCGTCCATGTGTGTGTGTGTGTGTGTGTGTGTGTGTAACTGTCAGCCAAGGTTGGGGCTGGTGTATCTTCGTGTTGGTGGTATACAGACGACACCCTTGTGTGTACAGGTGTGCTACACTCTCTGGAAGGTTGTATGTGTGGGGGGAGGTGGGGCATGTGTGTATCTGTATGTACTGTACCCGCTGTACCGCGTGTACCTAGTCACACTTACCCCCCCCCCCCCGACCCATTGTACCCTTCACCCATCCTATCATTCAAACACTATATGTGTATGTATATGTACATTTATTTTATTTATTTTGCTTTGTCGCTGTCTCCCGCGTTAGCGAGATAGCGCAAGGAAACAGACGAAAGAAAGGCCTAACCCACCCCCATACACATGTATATACATACACGTCCACACACGCACGTATACATACCTATACATCTCAATGTACACATATATATACACACAGACATATACATGTATACACATGTACATAATTCATACTGCCTTTATTCATTCCCATCGCTATATATATATATATATATATATATATATATATATATATATATATATATATATATATATATATATATATAACGTAATATCCAGGTTTTGACAACATTGTATCAGAAAATTGGCAACCCTTGTGATGGAATGTCAACAAACATCAGCTGATGAAATGTCAACAAACCCTCTGGACAGACGACGGCCGACCTGCGTCTTGGTGGGAGAACGACCTTGCGGGGGGGGAGCCTCCCTCACCACACCCGCCAGTTGCATGGGGGGGAGGGGGAGGGGGAGAACACTTGACGTAAGGGAACTCTATTGTCAGTTTAAGTAGGGGGAAGAGGGAAGGGGAGAGGGGGTATTGTGGGCTGTGACGTGGCACCACAGCTTTGATGTGGGGGAAGGTTGAGGTGGGGGAAGGTTGAGGTGGGGGAAGGTTGATGTGGGGGAAGGTTGAGGTGGGGGAAGGTTGAGGTGGGGAGGGTTGATGTGGGGGAAGGTTGAGGTGGGGGAAGGTTGAGGTGGGGGAAGGTTGATGTGGGGAAGGTTGATGTGGGGGAAGGTTGATGTGGGGGAAGGTTGATGTGGGGGAAGGTTGAGGTGGGGAAGGTTGAGGTGGGGGAAGGTTGAGGTGGGGGAAGGTTGATGTGGGGGAAGGTTGAGGTGGGGGAAGGTTGATGTGGGGGAAGGTTGAGGTGGGGGAAGGTTGAGGTGGGGGAAGGTTGAGGTGGGGGAAGGTTGAGGTGGGGGAAGAGCGGGGGGGGGGAGATAGGCGTGTCCACGGTAGACCTAAGAAGGACGTAGTTGCTAGGCGCTGGGGTATATATATATATATATATATATTGGTTCTCAGTGAATGTAGGTTTGCGGCAGGGGTGTGTGATGTCTCCATGGTTGTTTAATTTGTTTATGGATGGGGTTGTTAGGGAGGTAATTGCAAGAGTCCTGGAAAGAGGGGCAAGTATGAAGACTGTTGGGGTTGAGAGAGCTTGGGAAGTGAGTCAGTTGTTGTTTGCTGATGATACAGCGCTGGTGGCTGATTCATGTGAGAAACTGCAGAAGCTGGTGACTGAGTTTGGTAAAGTGTGTGGAAGAAGAAAGTTAAGAGTAAATGTGAATAAGAGCAAGGTTATTAGGTACAGTAGGGTTGAGGGTCAAGTCAATTGGGAGGTGAGTTTGAATGGAGAAAAACTGGAGGAAGTGAAGTGTTTTAGATATCTGGGAGTGGATCTGGCAGCGGATGGAACCATGGAAGCGGAAGTGGATCATAGGGTGGGGGAGGGGGCGAAAATTTTGGGAGCCTTGAAAAATGTGTGGAAGTCGAGAACATTATCTCGGAAAGCAAAAATGGGTATGTTTGAAGGAACAGTGGTTCCAACAAT
>NC_092263.1:9779848-9784848 GCF_036320965.1 Panulirus ornatus | reverse complement strand
TATTATATCTATTATTATTATTATTATTATTATCATTATTATTATTCATTATTATTATTATTATTATTATATTATTATTATCATTATTATCATTATTATATATTATTGATATCATTTATTATCATTATTATCATTATTATTATTATTATATTATTATTATCATTATTATCATTATTATTATTATTGATATCATTATTATCATTATTATTATCATTATTATTATTATTATTATTATTATCATTATTATCATTATTATTATTATTATATCATTATTATCATTATTATTATCATTATTATTATTATTATTATTATTATCATTATTATCATTATTATTATTATTGATATCATTATTATCATTATTATTATTATTATTATTATTATTATTATTAGTTGTTCGGGAGACAGAAATAAAGAATTATTCTTTATTGTTGGAAGTTGCTGTAGGAGGTTAGGTGAGAGATGAAGGATTGTGGTGGTATGGTAACGACCTGTGGTAGTACGACCCTCGAGAACGATGACGTACGACCCTCGAACACGACGGTAAGACCCTCGGGTACATAGGTACGACCCTTGAACACGACGGGACGACCCTCGAACACAACGTACGACTCTTGAACACGACTTACGACCCTTGAACACGACGGTAAGACCCTCGAGCATAGCGGTACGACCCTTGAACACTGGTACGACCCATGAACACGACGGTACGACCCTCGAACACGACTGTACAACCCTCGAACACGACTGTACAACCCTTGAACACTGGTACGACCCTTGAACACGACGGTACGACCCTTGAACACGACGGTATGACCCTTGAATACGACGGTACGACCCTTGAACACAATGGTACGAATTTAAGGTTTCTTGTATCCTGGTCTTTGGCCTGACCATTACCAGTCAAGTGTGTACGTGTCGTGTGTACCACAGGTGTAGTGTGTGTACCACAGGTGTATTAGGTGTACCAAAGGTGTGTGTGCACCCTAGGTAGGTGTGCACCACAGGTGTAGTAGGTGTACCACAGGTGTAGTGTGTGTACCACAGGTGTATTAGGTGTACCACAGGTGTAGTGTGTGCATCAGGTAGGTGTGCACCACAGGTGTAGTAGGTGTGCACCACAAGTGTAGGTGTGCAGCATGAGGGCAGGTGTGGGATGGTCCCAGGTGGCGTGACCAGACATTGATCTCCCACACCTCCATCACCTGACCTTGAACACACACACACACACACACACACACACACACACACACACACACACACACACACACACACACACACACACACACACACACACACACACAAACACACACACGACACACACATACACACATATACACACACACACATACATACACACATACACACACACATACACACACACATACACACACACATGTACAGAGCATCAGATTGGGGAAGAGCAGTGCGGTTTCAGAAGTGGTAGAGGATGTGTGGATCAGGTGTTTGCTTTGAAGAATGTATGTGAGAAATACTTAGAAAAGCAAATGGATTTGTATGTAGCATTTATGGATCTGGAGAAGGCATATGATAGAGTTGATAGAGATGCTCTGTGGAAGGTATTAAGAATATATGGTGTGGGAGGCAAGTTGTTAGAAGCAGTGAAAAGTTTTTATCGAGGATGTAAGGCATGTGTACGTGTAGGAAGAGAGGAAAGTGATTGGTTCTCAGTGAATGTAGGTTTGCGGCAGGGGTGTGTGATGTCTCCATGGTTGTTTAATTTGTTTATGGATGGGGTTGTTAGGGAGGTGAATGCAAGAGTTTTGGAAAGAGGGGCAAGTATGAAGTCTGTTGGGGATGAGAGAGCTTGGGAAGTGAGTCAGTTGTTGTTCGCTGATGATACAGCGCTGGTGGCCGATTCATGTGAGAAACTACAGAAGCTGGTGACTGAGTTTGGTAAAGTGTGTGAAAGAAGAAAGTTAAGAGTAAATGTGAATGAAAGCAAGGTAATTAGGTACGGTAGGGTTGAGGGTCAAGTCAATTGGAAGGTAAGTTTGAATGGAGAAAAACTGGAGGAAGTGAAGTGTTTTAGATATCTGGGAGTGGATCTGGCAGCGGATGGAACCATGGAAGCGGAAGTGGATCATAGGGTGGGGGAGGGGGCGAAAATCCTGGGAGCCTTGAAGAATGTGTGGAAGTCGAGAACATTATCTCGGAAAGCAAAAATGGGTATGTTTGAAGGAATAGTGGTTCCAACAATGTTGTATGGTTGCGAGGCGTGGGCTATGGATAGAGTTGTGCGCAGGAGGATGGATGTGCTGGAAATGAGATGTTTGAGGACAATGTGTGGTGTGAGGTGGTTTGATCGAGTAAGTAACGTAAGGGTAAGAGAGATGTGTGGAAATAAAAAGAGCGTGGTTGAGAGAGCAGAGGAGGGTGTTTTGAAATGGTTTGGGCACATGGAGAGAATGAGTGAGGAAAGATTGACCAAGAGGATATAGTGTCGGAGGTGGAGGGAACGAGGAGAAGTGGGAGACCAAATTGGAGGTGGAAAGATGAAGTGAAAAAGATTTTGTGTGATCGGGGCTGAACATGCAGGAGGGTGAAAGGAGGGCAAGGAATAGAGTGAATTGGATCGATGTGGTATACCGGGTTGACGTGCTGTCAGTGGATTGAATCAGGGCATGTGAAGCGTCTGGGGTAAACCATGGAAAGCTGTGTAGGTATGTATATCTGCGTGTATGGACGTGTATGTATATACATGTGTATGGGGGTGGGTTGGGCCATTTCTTTCGTCTGTTTCCTTGCGCTACCTCGCAAACGCGGGAGACAGCGACAAAGCAAAAAAAAAATAATAAACATCTACTCAAGTGTGAACGGTTCATCAAGTAGTGGTCCATATGTAGCGTCTGGTTCCCTCCCTCTGTACCACACAGACCCAACTGCTTGTTAAGTGATCCGGTGACGTAACTACGTTCCTTCTCCAATTTTTTGGCTCATCAAGAAAACGGGAAGAAGGATCGTTTTCTACCAGTATATACAACATTTCCGGGGTCATACTTCTCCTCCTGTATTATTTATTATTATTATTATTATTATTATTATTAATTTTTATATTCATTGTACCTTGTCGCTGTCTCCCGCGTTTGCGAGGTAGCGCAAGGAAACAGACGAAAGAAATGGCCTAACCCACCCACATACACATGTATATACATATACATCCACACACGCAAATATACATACCTATACATCTCAACGTATACATACATGTATATTTCGACGTATACATACATAGACATACACAGACATATACATATATACACATGTACATATTCATACTTGCTGCCTTCATCCATTCCCGTCGCCACCTCCGCCACACATGGAATAGCATTAATTTGCAGTTAACACACGACTCAGACATGACAGTTATGATGACGTAGACGACGGGAGTAATGATGACGTAACGGCGGGAGTAATGATGACGTAGACGGCGGGAGTAATGATGACGTAGACGACGGGAGTAATGATGACGTAGACGGCGGGAGTAATGATGACGTAGACGACGGGAGTAATGATGACGTAGACGGCGGGAGTAATGATGACGTAGACGACGGGAGTAATGATGACGTAGACGGCGGGAGTAATGATGACGTAGACGGCGGGAGTAATGATGACGTAGACGGCGGGAGTAATGATGACGTAGACGACGGGAGTAATGATGACGTAGACGGCGGGAGTAATGATGACGTAGACGGCGGGAGTAATGATGACGTAGACGGCGGAGTAATGATGACGTAGACGGCGGGAGTAATGATGACGTAGACGGCGGGAGTAATGATGACGTAGACGCCGGGAGTAATGATGACGTAGACGACGGGAGTAATGATGACGTATGCTGACGATTCCTGGGCCAGCAGGACGAAAACGGGGTATGGTCAGGAAGAGAAACGGGAGCGGCGGGAGGGGGGGGTAGAAATACCTACTGGGGGGGGAAATAGTGTCCCGAAGACGGTGGAAGGGGGGGGGAAGGGGGCCTAAGGGGACCCTCTTTTAAGGGGGGGTGTGTATCTGGGGGAGGGAGGAGGGTGTAAGTGTACAAGTGGCCAGCCCAGGAGTACACCAGCAGTGTACACACACACACACACACACACACGATGACCTTACGTAAGGCGGGGAGGGGAGGAGGGGGAGAAGAAGAGGAGGGGGGATTAGGGGGGGAGAGAAGAGGGAGGGGGGGTAGGTGGGGAGAGGGGGGGGAGAAGAAGAGGTAGGGGAGGGAGGGGAGAAGAAGAGAGGGGGATTTGGGGGGAGGAAGGGGAGGGGAGAAGAGGGAGGGGGAGGAGGTGGGGAAAGAAAGAGGGGGTGGGGGGATTAGAGGGGGGGGGAGGGAAGAGAAGATGGCTCGGACGAAGAGAGAAGAGGTGATGCCTGGAGGGAGGGGGGAGGAGGAAGGAGGGAGGGAGGGAATGACCCTCCCTCCCTCCTTCCCTCCCTCCCTCCCTCACGTGGCAAGTTGGAATTCGTCGTGTTGGCCATAACCCAGCCGTGGGCACCACGTCGTGGGGCCAAACCAGGCCGGGCAGGTGGGCACACACAGTCCGTGCCTTTCATACCCCACCACAACCCAGCCGGGGCCACACACGTCACGTGGGGCCACACAACCCAGCCGGGGCCACACACGTCACGTGGGGCCACACAACCCAGCCGGGCCACACACGTCACGTGGGGCCACACAACCCAGCCGGGCCACACACGTCACGTGGGGCCACACAACCCAGCCGGGCCACAACCGCTCATGTTGTGATAATTTCCCCGCCATTGTTGGCGTAAGAACAAGAGAGCGTTGTGTGGCCCTCCTCCCCAGTGGGTCAGCTGTGGCCCGCCAACCCTCAGGGCTCGATATACATTGGCGTGTGATGGATGAGTGGACGCGGGTTTGCATGGATGATGGATGACGGAGGGTGTCATCCCACATCCCATCCTCCATGGATGATACCACCACTGAAACAACACAACAGGAACTACATCATTTCACCACAGGT
>NC_092263.1:9769848-9774848 GCF_036320965.1 Panulirus ornatus | reverse complement strand
GCTCTAGACGATAAAAAGAAAATGGGTCGAGTCTTTCATGATTGGTAGGTGGGGGAGGGAAGGGGAGGGGATCCCCCTCCCCACCTACTGGGGGTCAAAGGTCACGAGGATGTCCCCCCCCCGCCCCTCCCCCCGAACCTCTCGTCCCTCTGTGGACACCTTCACAGACGTTGCTAGAACTCTGTCGAAAATACAGCGGTTCGAATCCTACGGTTCGTTCCGTACCGTTCGTGCCCGATCGAGGGAGTGAAAGATGGCGTCGTGGTGGTGGGTCGCACGGTGGTACTAAACCCCCCCCCCCGCCCACCCGGTGGTATGGCCCCCCCGGGGTAGGTGGGCTGGGTGGGTCGGGTCAGGAGGAAGCCGAGGTCAGCCGCGCTCACGGATCCGGACGAGTGGTGACGTCAACATGTAAACATCTCGAGCCGTGTGCTCATCCGGTGGTGGAAGAAAACGAGAATAATACAATAATAGAGTACTGTGGAAGAAAACGAGAATAATACAATAATAAGTACTGTGGAAGAAAACGAGAATAATACAATAATAAAGTACTGTGGAAGAAAACGAGAATAATACACGGAAAACTGAATAATAAGTACTGTGGAAGAAAACGAGAATAATACAATAATACAGTACTGTGGAAGAAAACGAGAATAATACAATAATAGAGTACTGTGGAAGAAAACGAGAATAATACAATAACAGTACTGTGGAAGAAAACGAGAATGATTCAATAATAGAGTACTGTGGAAGAAAACGAGAATAATACAATAACTACTGTGGAAGAAAACGAGAATAATACAATAACAGTACTGTGGAAGAAAACGAGAATAATACAATAATAACAGTACTGTGGAAGAAAACGAGAATAATATAATAATAACAGTACTGTGGAAGAAAACGAGAATAATACAATAACAGTATGTGGAAGAAAACGAGAATAATACAATAACAGTACTGTGGAAGAAAACGAGAATGATACAATAACTACTGTGGAAGAAAACGAGAATAATACAATAACAGTACGTGAAGAAAACGAGAATATACAAACACGTGGAAGAAAACGAGAATAATACAATAACAGTACTGTGGAAGAAAACGAGAATAATACAATAACAGTACTGTGGAAGAAAACGAGAATAATACAATAACAGTACTGTGGAAGAAAACGAGAATAATACAATAACTACTGTGGAAGAAAACGAGAATAATACAATAATAAAGTACTTGACTGGCTAGTGCTTATGCGCAACGCGTAGCGCTCACCGCACAAGCATCAATAGTATGAAGGACGAGCCCTACGTGTTGTGATTGTTATATGAGACGTTGGAGAGGTTGCATGATGAGGGAGAGGTTGTATGAGGTGGAGAGGTTGTATGATGGAGGAGAGGTTGTATAATGGAGGAGAGGTTGTATGATGGTGGATGGGAGAGGTTGTATGAGGGTGGAGAGGTTGTACGAGGGTGGAGAGGTTGTATGATGGGGAGAGGTTGTATGAGGTGGAGAGGTTGTATGAGGGAGAGGTTGTATATGAGGAGAGGTTAAGTGGAAGGTGCAGAGATGTAAGTGAGAGTGTATGCGTAAGGTGGAAGAGAGAGGTTGTATGAATGGTGGAGAGGTTGCAATAATGTATGAGGGTGAGAGGTTGTATTGAAGTGTAGGAGAGAGGTAATGTATGAGAGGTGAGAGGTTGTATGAGGTAGAGGTTGTATGATGGAGGAGAGGTTGTATGAGGGAGAGGTTGCTATGAGGTGGTAGGAGAGGTTGTATGAGGGTGGAGAGGTTGTATGATGAGGGTAGAGGTTGTATGAGGGTGGAGAGGTTGTATTGGGATGAGAGGTGTGATGAGATGGAGGAATTGTATGAGTGGAGAGGTTGTATGATGAGAGGTGAGAGGTGGAGGTTGATATGTAATGAGGGGAGAGGTTGTATGATGAAGGAGAGGTTGTATGATGGTGGAGAGGTTGTATGATGGAGAGAGGTTGTATGATGGAGGAGAGGTTGTATGATGGAGAGGTTGTATGATGGAGAGGTTGTATGATGGAGAGGTTGTATGAGGGAGAGGTTGTATGATGGAGGAGAGGTTGTATGATGGAGGAGAGGTTGTATGAGGAGAGAGGTTGTATGAGGGAGGTTGTATGATGGAGGAGAGGTTGTATGATGAAGGAGAGGTTGTATGAGGTGAGAGGTATGTGGAGGGATTGTAGATGAGGAGTGGAGAGGTTGTATGAGGTGGAGAGGTTGTATGATGGGAGAGGTTTGAGAGGAGAGGTTGTATGAGAGGGTGGAGAGGTTGTATGATGAGTGAGGAGGGGTTTGTAATTGAGGGTTTTAGGAGAGTTGTATGATGGAGAGGTTGTATGATGAGGAGAGGTTGATGAGGTGGAGAGAGAGGTTGTATGAGGGTGGAGAGGTTGTATGAGGGTGGAGAGGTTGCATGATGGAGGAGAGGTTGTATGATGGGTGGAGAGGTTGTATGAGGGTGGAGAGGTTGCATGATGGGGAGTGTAGAGGTGGAGTTGTATGATGGGGATTGGAGAGGGTTGTATGAGGGGTGGAGAGGTTGCAAGTGATGAGAGGAGAGGTTGTATGAGGATGGAGAGGTTGTCATGATGGAGGAGAGGTTGTATGAGGGTGGAGAGGTTGCATGATGGAGGAGAGGTTGTATGATGGTGGAGAGGTTGTATGATGGAGGAGAGGTTGTATGATGGTGGAGAGGTTGTATGGGGTGGAGAGGTTGCATGATGGAGGAGAGGTTGTATGAGGGTGGAGAGGTTGTATGTTTGTGGAGTGACGCCACAGGGGCCCACGTGTGGCTGGGGCAGAGCTGCCTGGGGCCAAGGAGTGAGACCTGACAGCCACTGAAGTGCTGTTTACTGCGCAGCCATCACCCATGCTGGCGGGGAAGGGGGGGGGTAGTACCAGTAATACACCATCCTGGTCGTTGGCTGTCTACCACACCTACCGCAGAGACCATCCTGGTCGGTGGCTGTCTACCACAGAGACCACCCTGGTCAGTGGCTGCCCACAGAGACCACCCTGGTCGGTGGCTGCCCACCAGAGACCACCCTGGTCGGTGGCTGCCCACCAGAGACCACACTGGTCGTTGGCTGTCTAACACACCTACCGCAGAGACCATCCTGGTCGGTGGCTGTCTACCATATCTACCACAGAGACCACCTTGGTCGGTGGCTGCCTACCCCAGAGACCACCCTGGTCAGTGGCTGTCTACCACACCTACCACAGAGACCACCCTGGTCGGTGGCTGTCTACCACACCTACCACAGAGACCACCCTGGTCGGTGGCTGTCTACCACACCTACCACAGAGACCACCCTGGTCGGTGGCTGTCTACCACACGGGCGGTGGTGACCTACCACAGAGACCACCCTGGTCGGTGGCTGTCTACCACACCTACCCCAGAGACCATCCTGGTCGGTGGCTGTCTACCACACCTACCCAGAGACCACCCTGGTCAGTGGCTGTCTACCACACCTACCACAGAGACCACCCTGGTCGGTGGCTGTCTACCACACCTACCCCAGAGACCATCCTGGTCGGTGGCTGTCTACCACACCTACCCCAGAGACCACCCTGGTCGGTGGCTGTCTACCACACCTACCCCAGAGACCACCCTGGTCGGTGGCTGTCTACCACACCTACCAGAGACCATCCTGGTCGGTGGCTGTCTACCACACCTACCCCAGAGACCATCCTGGTCGGTGGCTGTCTACCACACCTACCACAGAGACCATCCTGGTCGGTGGCTGTCTACCACACCTACCCCAGAGACCACCTGGTCGGTGGCTGTCTACCACACCTACCACAGAGAATTTATATGATGTATATTGGTAGACAAAGTCGTAAACATTAACCCCACGACCACGACAGTACGACTCCATGAGCAGGTCGGCACGACACACGACACACGACAGTACGACCCCCTGAGCACGGTACGACACACGACCACTCAGTACGACCCATTAAGCAGGTCGGTTCTACACGCCACGTCATTACGACCCCTTGAGCACGTCGGTACACACGACACACGACAGTACGACCCCTTGAGCACGTCGGTACTAAACGACACACGACAGTACGACCCCTTGAGCACGTCGGTTACGACACACGACCACGTCAGTACGACCCCTTGAGCACGTCGGTACTACACACGACCACGTCAGTACGACCCCTTGAGCACGTCGTTACGACACACGACCACGTCAGTACGACCCCTTGAGCACGTCGGTACTACACGACACACGACAGTACGACCCCTTGAGCACGTCGTTACGACACACGACCACGTCAGTACGACCCCTTGTGTCTACGAGCCAGTAGGCCATCGGAGAAACATCATATAAACAAAACGGCCATGACTCACCCGTCTTGTGCCTCAGCGTCATGTAGGGAGTTCGATAAATCCCAGCGATCGTAATCCCAGCGATTGTAATCCCGCGGATTTACTGCTCATACACGGCGTCCGGTCATGCTCACAGCCCAACACACACTGACCAAGTGGCTGGGTACGCGCGGGTTTGCCAGCAGGGGGCCGTGACGTCAGGCAGGAGGAGGGGCTAAATGCGTGATGTAACGGGGGGAGGTGGAGCTAAATGCGTGACGTCAGGGTACGGGAGGCGGGGTTTCGGTGGCGTGACGTCATTCTTGGCCCTGCGCAGTTCGCTCTGCGCATATAGTCGTAGCGGGTTAAGGCGAAGATTAATACTAGATTGTCGTAATTTACAAGTGACTTAATTATTTTTCTTTATTTTACGGACGCTGTGTTACCGGGCTCCGCCTACCCGAGGTTGCTACGCGAGTTAAACAGCCAATTAAGGCGGGGCTGTGACACATAGTTGCGTCACACAACTTGTACCTCGAAAAGGGGTGTTCACTGCCATGCTACTGGATGTAGCGCAAGTTTGGAATGCCCAAGCCTTTTATAACAAGGTAATGATAAGACTCAACAGACAATGGTCGTAGGGAGCTGTGGTTTCGGT
>NC_092263.1:9762348-9767348 GCF_036320965.1 Panulirus ornatus | reverse complement strand
ATTATATTAATCATTAACAGCCGGAACTGTGCATCCGCTCCCTCCAACCCTGGTGATTGACCTGAGGTATATATATATATATATATATATATTCCTATGAGTCCACTTGGGGAAAATGAAACAGGAAAAGTTGCCAGTGCATTTCGTGTCATTAATCACATCATCATCATCAGGGAGACACAAGAGAGAAATGTAACAGTCAGTTAGATAACATCGAAGAGACGAAGCTAAGACGCCACATGTTTTACCCAATGGGAGACAAGGGAGAAGAATACTTGCCACGTATTTTCGGTCGTAGAAGGCGACTAAAAGGGAGGGAGCGGGGGCTGGAAATCCCCCTCTCGTTTTCTTTTTTTTTTTTTTTTAATTTTCCAAAAGAAGGAACAGAAGAAGGGGGCCAGGTGAGGATATTCCAAAAAAGGCCCCGTCCCTCGTCCTTAATACGCTACCTACGCTAACGCGGGAAAGGCGAATAGTTTAAAAGAAAAAAGAATATATACTATATATACTATCCATGATATAATATATATAATATAAATATATTTTCCTTCACCAGACCTTTGACTTCAAGGTCCCTCATTATGTTGGTCTCTCCGGTTGTGGCCTCACTAAACCACAGCCCGGGTTTACGTGAGCGTTTCCGGTTTAACGCGTCGTACGCCTCTGGTTTGCGTTAAAATGCGTCATGGCGTAAAGGACGATAGGCGACCCCACCCCCTCACCCCTTTTTGAGCACGACGGTACGATGCGTAAGGGTTACGACGGGCCTGGCCTTTGACCTGACCTTTCAAGGTCAGAGGTCGTGCCTGCGTGTACAGAGGTCGTACGCCATGCACAGGGGGCCGTACCGCCGTGCACAGGGTCGTACCCTCGTGCACGGGGGGTCGTACCGTCGTGCACATGGGGTCGTACCGTCGTGCACACGGTCGTGACCGTCCGTTGCACAGGGGGTCGTCCGTCATCGCACATCACGTCATCAAGGTGTGTGGGGTCGTAGATCCGGGGGTTGTGCACAGGGGTCGTACCGTCATGCACATGGGGTCGTACATCCGTACACGGGTGGTCGTACCGCCGTGCACAAGGGACAAGAAGAACACGAAGACGCCGCCGCCCCTCAGTGAACCTGACTCATCCGAAACTCTTAGTAGGTGTCGGATCACCAGCCGCCCATAATAAGGAGAGCCTCTACAGCCACCTGCAAGACAGGTCCGTGAGTCACACGTGCAAAACTCGCCCGAGGCTCAAAGTCTCGGACTAAAATGGGTCGAGAGCCGCCCGCCCCCCCTCACTCCTCATTGCCAGAGAGCGCCAGATGATGAATGATGACGTCACGCGGTCGATCGTGACACCGACCGTCAACGTCTCTCTTATATTAATGGCTGACCTCGCACAGTGACCCAGCAAATTGTCTTTTCTTTTAATGGAGAAGCGGTCGTGTCGTCCCGCTTCAGCCGCCGCTCGGCGGGTCGCCCAAGAAAATCGGGCGCGAAAGTTATTGATCCGCGAAAAAAAAAAAAGAAGTGCGGTGTGTCATTTCGAAGCTCACTGCGCATCTTCTGCGCATCATTATATGTCTACACTAAAAAAAAATGAATACATAATTATCTCCTCAACACATAACTACAATTTTTTTTCACAATGGACATTCACACAATTTACAACAAAACACAAAAGAATGACAATAACAAAACATAAAGGACAAAAATGTGTTATGTGCCTGAAATCCGTAAAATTATTTTGGCATATTTTTCTCCTTTTTCTTTCCTTTTAAAAGACTTTATATATTAAAAGACTGTTTATATAGTTTATATAATTTGTATATACCGCAGGGAAGTGAGATAGAAATTTTAGAACTATAGATTGGGAAATATGTAGGTTGGTTAGCGTACGTTTGTCTTTAGGACAACATAAGTAATGACGACGTAGATATGATGGGTCTTACGCAGCCCAGCTGACGCGCCAACACTCCATCACAAGAGCCTCGGACCAGGGTACAGGAACGGACCAACACTCCATCACAAGAGCCAGGGAACAGGAACGGACCAACGTCCATCACAAGAGCTCGGACCAGGGAACAGGAACGGACCAACTGTCCATCACAAGAGCCTCGGACCAGGGTACAGGAACGGACCAACACTCCATCACAAGAGCCAGGGAACAGGAACGGACCAACTGTCCATCACAAGAGCCTCGGACCAGGGAACAGGAACGGACCAACACTCCATCACAAGAGCCTCGGTCCAGGGTACAGGAACGGACCAACTGTCCATCACAAGAGCCTCGGTCCAGGGTACAGGAACGGACCAACTGTCCATCACAAGAGTCCTCGGACCAGGGAACAGGAACGGACCAACTCCATCACAAGTCTCGGTCCAGGGAACAGGAACGGACCAACACTCCATCAGAAGAGCCTCGGTCCAGGGTACAGGAACGGACCAACACTCCATCACAAGACCCTCGGTCCAGGGAACAGGAACGGACCAACACTCCATCACAAGACCCTCGGTCCAGGGTACAGGAACGGACCAACTGTCCATCACAAGACCTCGGACCAGGGAACAGGAACGGACCAACACTCCATCACAAGAGCCAGGGAACAGGAACAGACCAACACCATCACACTACCCTCGGACCAGGGAACAGGAACGGACCAATGATAGTGTTCCCAGCACTATACCAAAGTTTTGCTATATAATAATGAGAGATAATGGTAAACAAACGACTTATATAGAAAAATATAATATAATATATAAATATGTATATATATAATAGAATATTATAATATATATACATATATAGGACGGTAACCACCAGCAGACGTGAGGTAGCGCATGCGTGCGTGCGTGCGTCTTTCGTCACATGCGCAGAACGTTGCGCAGCTCGACCGTCACGGCACGCAGCAGCAGCGCCGCCTCGCAAGACGAAAACTACGAAAATCGAACCGACCGTAACCTGCTGTGACACGCCCCCCCCCACCCCCCCCACCGCCATTGACTGTGGGAGGAACAAACAAACAAACAATAAACTCCCCCCACACCCCACACCACACCCCCACACTAGCCTTTATATCCCCCCCACACCCCACAACCCACCCCCACACTGGACATCTGCCTCAGCGCCCCGCTGTTTACATAATGCCCAGCGGCCGTAACCTCAACCCCCCCACCAACCCAACCCAACCCCCCCTACACCTCAACCCCCCATCCACCCCCTCCCCCCCCCTCAACCCCCCTCCCCCAACCCCCCCCCCACCCCTCCTCCCCCAACCCCCCTCCCACCCTCCATCCCTCTCAACCCAACCCCCTCCCTATCCTCAACCCCTCCAACCCCCCCCCCCTCCCCCACCCCATCCTCAACCCCCCCCCCACCCCATCCTCAACCCCCCTCCCCCTCCCCTCAACCCCCCCCCCCACCCCATCCTCAACCCCCCCCCTCCCCCCATCTCAACCATCCTCAACCCCCCTCCCCCCACCCCATCCTCAACCCCCTCCCCCCACCCCATCCTCACCCCTCCTCTCCTCTCCCCAAGGTCGCATTCCCCCCCCCCCTCCCTCCCCCCCACCCGAAGAACACAATTCCTTTATCATTATCGTAATAGTGACCTTCCCCCTCACCCCCACATTATCAAATACGAGGAAGATGATAAAAAAATTACATAAATAAATAAAATCGTTATACTATTATTATTATTATTATTATTATTATTATTATTATTCTTCCCCCCTCCTCAAGGCCTTTTCGAAATGGTTGCCAGGTGCCATTTAACCCAACCAATTCCAGTCGCGTCATTGCGCCATAGATAACCAATTTAACATTTATCACATCATGGTAATAAAACATATAATAAATTTAACATTTACCACATCATGGTTATAAATCATACATCGAATACACTAGGCTTACACTACTGCATGATGAGATAAATACA
Source organism: Panulirus ornatus (assembly GCF_036320965.1). NCBI lineage: Eukaryota > Metazoa > Arthropoda > Malacostraca > Decapoda > Palinuridae > Panulirus > Panulirus ornatus. The sequence continues at coordinate 9,763,420 of NC_092263.1, read as the reverse complement.
GCAGTACGAAACTTGGCAACACTGAAGACGAAGACGTCGAGGAAACGTTGGTAGCACTGCTTGCCTCCATGTGACCAACCGTCATTACGATTTTCAAAAAATATTTTTTTTTTTTTATCCGTTTGTGTTGGCTGCCCTGCTCACGTGACCCCCCCCCCCCCCGTTGTTGACCTGGTCTGGAAGGTCTCGGGATGGAGGGGAAGAAGACAGCTTCCAGATGTTTGACTATATACGATGTAGGGCATCGGTTCGAATCCCGGCAACGGGTTTTTTTTTTTTCTTTTTTGGTCTTCACAGCAAGACGGTGGTCCCAGGGTCTTGGGACGGTGGTCCCAGGGTCATGGGACGGTGGTCCCAGGGTCATGGGACGGTGGTCCCAGGGTCTTGGGACGGTGGTCCCAGGGTCTTGGGACGGTGGTCCCAGGGTCTTGGGACGGTGGTCCCAGGGTCATGGGACGGTGGTCCCAGGGTCATGGGACGGTGGTCCCAGGGTCTTGGGACGGTGGTCCCAGGGTCATGGGACGGTGGTCCCAGGGTCTTGGGACGGTGGTCCCAGGGTCTTGGGACGGTGGTCCCAGGGTCTTGGGACGGTGGTCCCAGGGTCATGGGACGGTGGTCCCAGGGTCTTGGGACGGTTGGTCCGGTCAGAGGGAGGGGGGGGCGGGCGGGGTCCGGGTCTTAATACGCGCCCCACGCTGCGGTCCCAGGGACATGGCGTGATCCCAGGGACATGGAGAGGTGGTCCCAGGGTCTTGGGACGGTGGTCCCAGGTCATGGGACGGTGGGTCCCAGGTCATGGGACGGTGGGTCCCAGGGTCATGGGACGGGGTCCCAGGGTCATGGGACGGTGGTCCCAGGTCTTGGAGGGTGGGTCCCAGGGTCTTGGGACGGGGGTCCCAGGGTCTTGGGACGGTGGTCCAGGGTCTTGGGACGGTGGTCCCAGGGTCTTGGGACGGTGGGTCCCAGGGTCTTGGGACGGTGGTCCCAGGGTCTTGGGACGGTGGTCCCAGGGTCTTGGGACGGTTCTGAGGCTCGGTCAGAGCGGAGTGGGGGGGGGCGGGGGGGTGCTTAA
>NC_092263.1:9749848-9759848 GCF_036320965.1 Panulirus ornatus | reverse complement strand
AAAGAAGGAACAGAGAAGGGGCCAGGTGAGGATATTCCCTCAAAGGCCCAGTCCTCTGTTCTTAACGCTACCTCGCTATCGCGGGAAATGGCGAATAGTTTAAAAGAAAAAGAAAAATATATATATATGTGTGTGTGGGGGGGGGGGATCTAACCCACCAAGTTGGCTACCCACTTCCGGCCCAGGCAGACAGCTGGGGGGGAGGGGGGTCTGCTCCCCCCCAGCCCTGAGCCAGCACCGCTGACTGGGGTCCTGCACACCCCAGCTGCTGAGGTGGTCATGGTCCGTGAGAGGTGAGGTGGTGATGGTGGTCCGTGAGAGGTGAGGTGGTGATGGTGGTCCGTGAGAGGAAGGAGGTGGTGGTGATGGTGGTCCGTGAGAGGGAGGAGGTGATGGTGGTCCGTGAAAGGGAGGAGGTGGTGGTGGTCCGTGAGAGGGAGGTGGTGATGGTGGTCCGTGAGAGGGAGGTAGTAATGGTCCGTGAGAGGGAGGTGGTGGTGATGGTGGTCCGTGAGAGGAGGTGGTGATGGTGGTCCGTGAGAGGGAGGTAGTGATGGTGGTCCGTGAGAGGGAGGTAGTGATGGTGGTCCGTGAGAGGGAGGAGGTGGTGATGGTGGTCCCGTGAGAGGAGGGAGGTGGTGACAGTGGTCCGTGAGGAGGAGGGTGGTGATGATGGTGGTGGTCCGTGAGAGGAGGGAGGTGGTGACGGTTGGAGGGTTAAGGTCAGTTAATCCTTTCCCAGGAGCCTCCGGCACGGACCACCCTCCACCCCCCCGGGGCAAGGACGGCTCTTCCCCCCCCCCACCACGCGTCGTACGTGACACACGTCTGGTGAAGACACGTACGTGATGGTGATGGTGGTGGTGGGGTGGTCCGTGTGGACCCGTACGTGATGGTGATGGTGGTGGTGGGGTGGTCCGTGTGGACCCGTACGTGATGGTGGTGGTGGTGTGGTGGTCCGTGTGGACCCGTACGTGATGGTGCTGGTGGTGTGGTGGTCCGTGTGGACCCGTACGTGATGGTGATGGTGGTGGAGGTGTGGTCCGTGTGGACCCGTACGTGATGGTGATGGTGGTGGTGGTGTGGTCCGTGTGGACACGTACGTGATGGTGGTGGTGTGGTGGTCCGTGTGGACACGTACGTGATGGTGGGGGTGGTCCGTGTGTGTGTGTTGACTACACCATAAATCATTGCCTTCATGTCATCATAACAACACATATGTTCGTTCCTTGTTTACTTTGCTTATCTATGTTACGTGAGTCGAGCGGGGTCAGTGTGTGGGGGAAGTTGTGGGGTTGTGGGGGCGGCGCATATATACGTGGGTCTGGTAAGGGGAGGGGGGAAGGGGGGTTAGATGACATACGTGGGTCTACGACGAAGGGGAGGTGTGTGTGGGGGGGGTTAGGTTAGGTTAGGTGGGGGGTTGAAATATGTGTGGGGGTGGGGGGTTGTAGCAGTCGTGTCGGGTGGGGTCGTGGGGTGAAATATGTGTGGGAGGGGAGGGGAAGGGGGTGTAGGAGAGGGGAATGGGGTGTAGGAGAAGGGAGGGGGGTGTAGGAGGGGAGGGTGTAGCAAGAAATACGTGTGGGGGGAGGAGGAGGGGAGTGGGAGGGGAGGGAGGGTGTTGTAGCAATCGGGCCATAACCGTCCTTGGTCAGAAACAACCTCCCCCCTCCCCCCTTCCCCCCTCCCCCTTCCTCTCTCTCTCTCTCTCTCTCTCTCTCTCTCTCTCTCTCTCTCTCTCTCTTCTCTCTCTCTATCTATCTATCTATCTATCAGGCAGATGGAAGGGGGTTGGGGGTGGTTGATGGGGCAAATTTTAAGGTGGGGTAGGTAGGAAGAGGGAGAGAGAGAGAGAGAGAGAGAGAGAGAGAGAGAGGAGAGATGAGATGACAGGATTACATGAGAGCAGAGCAGGGAGATGAGAGATGGTGAGGGGCGGAGAGATGACACGTGTGAGCTCCAGGAAGCCGGACACAGTGTGTTGACCAGCTGGTTATTTCATCAACACCTTGATGAGACGACACAGTGGTGGTATGGTGGTGGACACGCACAGTGGTTGACACCTGTCGACCCCACCTATAATTGATGACCCACACACAGTTATTGTGACACACACGACGGTTATATATGTCATCACACACGTTTATTGATGACACACACACATAGGTATATTGATGACATACACATGTTATATTGATGAACACACATCGGTTATATTGATGACACACACACTGGTTGTATTGATGACACACACACTGGTTATATTGATGACACACACACTGGTTATATTGATGACACACACACACTAGCTATATTGATGATATACACTATTTATATTGATGATACACATCGGTTATATTGATGAAACACACACCGGTTGTATTGACGACACACTGGTTATTGATGACACACACTGGTTGTAATGATGACACACCGGTTATATTGATGACACACATCGGTTGTATTGATGATACACACTTGTATTGATGACACACATCGGCTATATTGATAACGACTTGGGGAAAAGCATGATTGAAATATATCAGTACTTAGTGTGACGCATATATATATATATATATATTATATAATATATATATATATATATATATATATATATATCCCTGGGGATAGGGGATTAAGAATACATCCCACGTATTCCCTGCGTGTCGTAGAAGGCGACTAAAAGGGGAGGGAGCGGGGGGCTGGAAATCCTCCCCTCTCGTTTTTTTTTTTCTTTTTAATTTTCCAAAAGAAGGACAGAGAAGGGGGCCAGGTGAGGATATTCCCTCAAAGGCCCAGTCCTCTGTTCTTAACGCTACCTTGCTAACGCGGGAAATGGCGCTATAGTTTAAAAATAATATATATATATATATATATATATATATATATATATATATATATATATATATATATATATATATATATATATATATATACATTATCTATCCGTCAAGGAGAATTGGAGTTTAGAGAGCTTATTGGACGAAAAGGTGACGAGTTCAATGTCTGACTCCCGAACCCTTCACACTCCGCTGGTGGCTCTCTCTCTCTCTCTCTCTCTCTCTATCTCTCTCTCTCTCTCCTCTCTCCTCTCCTCTCTCCTCTCTCTCTCTCTCTTCACTCGTCATGCCCGGGGGGGGGGGGGTTAAGTCTACCCCCCATCACTACGTGCAGCAGCAGAGTAGGTCAGGCCCCTTGGTTCACCAGGAGTGGCGTGGACCTCCCTCCTCCTCCTCCTCTTGGTGTGAGGTCAGGGGTCAAGGTCAAAGGTCAGATGCGTATAGCTCGCCTCCACAGTCCAGCTCGGTGCTGACGCAGCTGTGGGGTAGTGTGGGTGAGAGGTAGTGTGGGTGGTGCAGGTGTGGGGTAGTGTGGGTGTGGGGTAGTGTGGATGTAGGGTAGTGTGGGTGAGAGGTAGTGTGGGTGGTGCGGGTGTGGGGTAGTGTGGGGTGGTACGGGTGTAGGGTAGTGTGGGTGTGGGGTAGTGTGGGTGTGGGGTAGTGTGGGTGTAGGGTCGTGTGGGTGTAGGGTAGTATGGGTGAGAGGTAGTGTGGGTGGTGCGGGTGTAGGGTAGTGTGGGTGTGGGGTAGTGTGGGTGTGGGTAGTGTGGGTTAGGTAGGGGTGGGGTAGTGGGGGGTGTAGGGTAGTGTGGGTGTAGGGTAGTGTGGGTGTGGGTAGTGTGGGTGTGGGGTAGTGTGGGTGTGGGGTATTGTGGGTTAGGGTAGAGTGGGTGTAGGGTAGTGTGGGTGTGGGGTGGTGCGGGTGTAGGGTAGTGTGGATGTAGGGTAGTGTGGGTGTGGGGTAGTGTGGGTGTAGGGTAGAGTAGGTGTAGGGTAGTGTGGGTGGTGCGGGTGTAGGGTAGAGTAGGTGTAGGATAGTGTGGGTGGTGCGGGTGTAGGGTAGGTGGGTGGTGGGTAGTGGGTGTGTAGGGTAGTGTGGGTGTAGGGTAGTGTGGGTGTGGGGTAGTGTGGGTGGTGCGGGTGTAGGGTAGTGTGGGTGTAGGGTAGTGTGGGTGTAGGGTAGTGTGGGTGTGGGTGGTGCGGGTGTGGGGTAGTGTGGGTGGTGCGGGTGTAGGGTAGTGTGGGTGTGGGGTAGTGTGGGTGGTGCGGGTGTAGGGTAGTGTGGGTGTGGGGTAGTGTGGGTGTAGGGTAGTGTGGGTGTAGGGTAGTGTGGGTGGTGCGGGTGTAGGGTAGTGTGGGTGTAGGGTAGTGTGGGTGTGGGGTAGTGTGGGTGTGGGTGTCGGGTAGTGGTGGGTGTAGGGTAGTGTGGATGTGGGTAGTATGGGTGAGAGGTAGTGTGGGTGGTGCGGGTGTAGGTTGGTGTGAGTGTGGGGTCGTGTGGGTGGTGCGTATGTGGGGTAAGGTGGGTGTGGGGTCGTGTGGGTGGTGCGGGTGTGGGGTAGTGCAGGTGTGGGTGGTGCGGGTGTGGGGTGGTGTGGGTGTGGGGCAGTGTGGGTGTAGGGTAGCGTGGGTGGTGGGGTAGTGCGGGTATGGGATAGTGTGGGTGGTGCGGGTGTGGGGTAGTGTGGGTGTGGGGTGCTCCGGGTGTAGGGTAGTGTGGGTGGTGGGGTAGTGTGGGTGTGGGGTAGTGTAGGTGTGGGTGGTGCAGATGTGGGGTAGTGTGGGTGGTGCAGGTGTGGGGTAGTGTGGGTGGTGCAGGTGTGGGGTAGTGTGGGTGGTGCAGGTATGGGGTGGTGCAGGTGTGTGGGCGTGCAGGTGGACACGCACGGCCGCGCCCCCCAGACGCCTCAGGCCTGACCCCCCCACAACACCCTGCCTTCCGAAACCGGTTTGTGTGTTCCGACCCGTGGGAACCCCCACCCCCACCCCCACTCCCCCGGACCTGGGGGGGGGGGTGACCAGCTCCCGGACCTTACCACTCCACACGATCTCAGAAACCCTAAAAACCTAAACAAGTAACAATTAAAGATCCCTTAAATGAATGAAGATAAACATCCCTAAAATGAATTCAGATAAAGATGCCCTAAAATGAATTAAGACAAAGATCCCTAAAATGAATTCAGATAAAGATCCCTAAAATGAATTCAGATAAAGATCCCTAAAATGAATTAAGATAAAGATCCCTAAAATGAATTAAGATAAAGATCCCTAAAATGAATTAAGACCTGAAGATGTTTACGTCATGTTTTAAGTTCCTTTTTTTAAGGTTTAATCATTTCGATGCTTTAAGGTCGATGTTTTATTTTTCTTCGGGGTTCTTTTTTAAGGTTTTAGGGAACTTGGATTGTGGGGGTGAGGGTAATGTTACTGCCTTAAACCAATTTCCCTACCTTAAGAGAGCCTTAAGAATCTAACCTCCCTTAAATATCCCCCCCCACACCTTGGTAGGCCCTTAAAAATAAACCCCAACTCTCCCCCAAGCCTTAAATTCTAAACCTCCCCTTAAACAAGTCTTTTTAAGTAAGGGGGAGAGAAGGTCTTTGCTTTTTTTTAAAGGACCCCCTTAAAAAAGAGCCATATATGGCTGGCCTTACCGTTACCTCCCTGCCACCCCCCCCCCCCTTTCCTCTCTCTCTCTCTCTCTCTCTCTCTCTCTCTCTCTCTCTCTCTCTCTCTCTCTCTCTCTCTCTCTCTCTCGCGCCACGAAGGCCGCCATGTTGTGAGGTCACGACACAGTAAACTTCAGAGGCGCGTCCTTGAGGGGTCAGGTACTGTATGTACGGGGCGGGGAAAGGGCCCTTATCGCCGTCCGCTTGGGCAATACACGCCCTCGTACGTCATCGTACACCTGGTAGCCACCACGGTGAAAGGGGGGGTGGGTGGGAGGGGATTATCGTACAGTGGCAACCGGAGCATTTCATCATCGTGTAGTTGTCATCATTCGTCATCATACAGCTGTCATCATACGTTTCATCATCATACAGCTATCATCATACATTTCATTATCATACAGTAGTCATGGTGCTTTGGTATATTATCGTACACCTAACAACAGACCGTCGCACACTATCGTACAGATGAGTAAAGACTGTCGTTAAAGGACAAACTTGTAAATAAACCCGGGAAGCAACAGGTTTATATATATATATATATATATATATATATATATATATATATATATATATATATATTCCCTTAATTTTTAAGTAAATACAAAACAGTTGAGCCAAGCAAGACATGAGCCGTTACTGTAAATCACTGAGGTGTTAGAGCTGATTTTGTAAGATATTTAGTAAAAGTTGTGAGAATAAAGTATTCACAAATTTAAAGCGAGGTTAGCAGAGCAATAAAGTGAGAGAGAGAGAGAGAGAGAGAGAGAGAATTAAATTGCCTGGAACAGATTAGTAAATAAAGAAAAAAACAAACACCTAAACAAGGTCAACACAGACAGGGTTCTGGTCCAGTAAAGACACGGTAGGTAATATCATTAAAGTAAATAATAATAATAATAATGACGTTCGAGAATGCGCAGACATAATACAAGATAACTTATGAAATACCAGGAAATACGAAATCGCTCGGTAAAATGATGGAAACCACGAAACAATGATGGAAACCACGAAACAATGATAGAAACCACGAAACAATGATGGAAACCACGAAATAATGATAGAAACCACGAAACAATGATGGAAACCACGAAATAATGATAGAAACCACGAAACAATGATGGAAACCACGAAATAATGATAGAAACCACGAAACCATGATGGAAACCACGAAACAATGATGGAAACCACGAAACAATGATGGAAACCACGAAACCATGATGGAAACCACGAAATAATGATGTAAACAACGAAATAATGATAGAAACCACGAAACAATGATGGAAACCACGAAATAATGATAGAAACCACGAAACAATGATGGAAACCACGAAATAATGATAGAAACCACGAAACAATGATGGAAACCACGAAACCATGATGGAAACCACGAAATAAAAGAAACGAACATGATGGAAACCACGAAATAATGATAGAAACCACGAAACCATGATGGAGGTCAGAGCAGACGCCAAGGTCAGCCCCACACTTGAGTAAATAACAGGAAACATCAACTGGATAAATCGTGTCAGTTATCGAGTAACGTGAAGTATCGTACATGGTGCCTTACAGTTATCGTACACAGGGTTGTGGTTGTGTTGAGGAAATATCGTGCATGGTGACGAGTTATCGTACTCATGTCAGTGCGGTGTGTCGAAGAAATATCGTTTATATGGTTACAAGTTATCGTGCCCAGCCAGGGTATGTGTGGTGTACGGAAGAAATATCGTACATAGTCACAAGTTATCGTACCTAGATAAGGACGAAATGTCGTGCATATATACAATGTATCGTACCAGGGTTGTGTGGTGTACGGTCACACGTTATCGTACATGGAGTCGTTGACGGGTGTGCCAGGCGCACGTAACCGTCACAGGGTGGGGAAAAAAAAAAAAAGCGACCAACCACGACCTTTTCAGAAACCCGCCAATCTCTTTGTTGTACACAACCACACTGTAGCGCCCCCCCGTTAAACTGTGGCCCCCCTTTAAACTGTGGGCCCCCCTCAAACTGTGCCCCCCCAGGGTTCGTAATGTGTCATAACGGACAGGTTCACCGGCGCCATTCGTAGTGAGCGCTTTCGTTATAGTATTAGATGTATCTAGTGGGCTTGATCGCCGTTTCCCGCGTCAGCGAGGTGGCGCCAGGGAACATACGAAGAATGAACCACGTACATATCCATACATATACATAGACACACACACACACACATTATTATATATATATATATATATATATATATATATATATATATATATATATATATATACATTGTGGGTTATTTACAAGTCTAACTACTCCGTCTAGCGTAATTGGTGGGGGAGGGGGGTTTGTTAATTAATGGTCGATCTTTAGCAAAGTACCACGTCTTTAACCACTAACACCCCCCCCCCCCCACTACATGTGGACGACGCGTTCAATACAGGTTGAGGTACAGGACGTAACGTGGCATTTGCTGCGGTACGACAACTTACGGCCATGACGGGCGGGTGATGGCAGGAGGGGGGGAGACAGCGCGCCCCCGCGCCAACTTTAAATGTTAGCGAGAATAACGGTCGTTGGGGGGAGGGGGAAACGGCTGTTTGGGGGGGATTGTGGGGGGGGAAGGAGGTAAGGTTAAAGAGAGGTGGGGAGGTGTGGGGGTCACACACACACACATACCGGGATAACACCTCGTGCATCAGTGAAAATGGCGACGTCTCGATTCATCTCCAAGGCTTTAGAAATACTCGTTTTTTTCATTTTTTTCTCCATATGACAGCCTTCCGGGAGACGTTAATATTATATATATCAACCCAAGATAATGCTAATGATAAGAGATATCTCTCCCTCCCCCCAAAATGCCCTCTACGCACACAGAGAGACATGAAATGAAGTTAAAACTTTATGATATGGTGAACGAATGCCCGTCCAGGTCGCCCGCGGGCTGACGTCCTCAGCCAGAGGCACGATAACTGCCGCTTGAGTACGTAACCTCGCACCACTAAATCAAAACAAAAGACTATCGTACGTATTAATGTACCTCGGTTGCTTCGCATTGTATGACCTGTAATATATATATATATATATATATATATATATATATATATAATATATATTATATAATATATATATATATATATATATAAAGAAGGCGAAAGTACAGTTGCCCTGAGGAGGAATAAAGGCGCGAAAATAATGTGTTACGATGGTGATAAATGATGGAGGGAGGGAGAGGGGCGGTTGGAGATGTGTTGGTGAATGGTGGCGCCACGGTGGGTCGTGGTGGCGATCTCGCTCTGTTGGCGATGATGGTGGTGTTGGTGTTGGTGAACGGTGGTGGTGGCGGTGTTTGTGTTGGGGCAGGTAGGTGATGGTGGAGGAGGTAATGGAGCGAGGCGAGTGACCAAAAAAATGCAGGTAGAATGTGGACGCTGGTCGGTAATGGGGGGAGAAGGTCGGGACGTGCTGGTCGGTCCAGGAGGGAGATGGTAGGGACGTGCTGGTCGGTCCAGGAGGGAGATGGTAGGGACGTGCTGGTCGGTCCAGCAGGGATACGAGGTAGGGACGTGCTGGTCGGTCCAGCAGGGAGAGGTAGGGACGTGCTGGTCGGTCCAGGAGGGGGAGGTCGGTACGTGCTGGTCGGTCCAGGAGGGAGATGATAGGGACGTGCTGGTCGGTCCAGGAGGGAGATGATAGGGACGTGCTGGTCGGTCCAGGAGGGAGATGGTAGGGACGTGCTGGTCGGTCCAGGAGGGAGATGGTAGGGACGTGCTGGTCGGTCCAGCAGGGAGAGGTAGGGACGTGCTGGTCGGTCCAGCAGGGAGAGGTAGGGACGTGCTGGTCGGTCCAGCAGGGAGAGGTAGGGACGTGCTGGTCGGTCCAGGAGGGGGAGGTCGGGACGTGCTGGTCGGTCCAGGAGGGAGATGATAGGGACGTGCTGGTCGGTCCAGGAGGGAGATGATAGGGACGTGCTGGTCGGTCCAGGAGGGAGAGGTCGGGACGTGCTGGTCGGTCCAGGAGGGGAAGGTCGGGACGTGCTAGTCGGTCCAGGAGGGGGAGGTAGGGACGTGCTGGTCGGTCCAGAAGGGGGAGGTCGGGACGTGCTAGTCGGTCCAGGAGGGGGAGGTCGGGACGTGCTGGTCGGTCCAGGAGGGTGATGATAGGGACGTGCTGGTCGGTCCAGGAGGGAGATGATAGGGACGTGCTGGTCGGTCCAGGAGGGTGATGATAGGGACGTGCTGGTCGGTCCAGGAGGGAGATGATAGGGACGTGCTGGTCGGTCCAGGAGGGTGATGATAGGGACGTGCTGGTCGGTCCAGGAGGGAGATGATAGGGACGTGCTGGTCGGTCCAGGAGGGTGATGATAGGGACGTGCTGGTCGGTCCAGGAGGGTGTGTGGGGGAAAGTGAGGTGTGTGTGTGTGTGTGTGTGGACACTTGGGGACGTCAAGGTCATGGTGGCGCTAACCTGCCGGCTCCTCTGGCCTCCCTCCCTGGACCTGGACCG
>NC_092263.1:9744848-9747348 GCF_036320965.1 Panulirus ornatus | reverse complement strand
TGTCCGGTCATTACAGTCATTCAGTCTTGTGCGGTCATTACAGTCTTATTCAGTCTTGTGTGGTCATTACAGTCATGCTCACTCAATTGGTCAGTACAGTTATACTCAGTCTTGTGTGGTAATTAGTCATATTCAGTCTTGTGTGGTCATTACAGTCATTCAGTCTTATGTTCAATACAGTCATTCAGTCTTGTGTGGTCATTACAATCATATTCAGTCTTGTGCGGTCATTACAGTCATATTCAGTCTTGTGCGGTCATTAGTCATGTTCACTCGATTGGTCATTACAGTCATATTCAGTCGTGTGGTCATTAAAGTCGTATTCAGTCTTGTGTGGTCATTAAAGTCGTATTCAGTCTTGTGTGGTCATTAAAATCGTATTCAGTCTTGTGTGGTCATTACAGTCATATTCAGTCTTGTGTGGTCATTACAGTCATATTCAGTCTTGTATGGTCATTACAGTCATTCAGTCTTATGTGTTCAGTACAGTCATTCATTCTTATGTGGTCATTTGTCATACTCAGTTTTGTGCGGTCAATAGTCATATTCAGTCTTGTGTGGTCATTACAGTCATATTCAGTCTTGTGTGGTCATTACAGTCATGTTCACTCGATTGGTCATGGTGTGATATTCAAGTCTTTGCATAGATTATTCAGTCTTGTGTCATATTCTACTTTGGTCACTGTGTTATATTGACCTCGCATGGTTAATATATCATCTTCAGTTCTATAAGGTATTTCATATTCTCTTGTGCCGTTAATATTACTCATATTCAGTCTCCTTTGGTCATTATTTCATATTCAGTCCTATTTATTCTTATACGGGTCAATATTACACTTGTCATTATGAAGTCTTGTAAGGTCATTATGTCTTAATATACTTCGGTATGGTCAATATACATGTCAGGTACTCTTACCCAGTCAATATGTTTGATATTATTTGTGTTGTGAGGTCAATATTTGTCATAATCAGTTGCTTACGATCAATATACTTTTCACTCATACGGTCATCTCAGACTTTCTACGGTCAATATGTCACAATCAGTCGTGTCAAAATGCGTCGTGTTAAACACTATCTAATCAATACATGTATCATATTCCAGTCTTTATGGTCAATAGAGTTCATATTCAATCTTGTTCGGTCAGTGCATACGTTATAATTGTTTAAAAGGTCAATATATTTCATATTCCGTCTTTAGTCAATACATATATCACAATGTCTTAAAAGGTCAATATATTTCACATTCAATCTTTGAGCAATTCATATATAACAATCTCTTAAACGGTCAATATATTCAACATTCAATCTTTGGCTCATACATTCTCAAACGGTCAATATATTCATATTCAATCTTTAGACTAATACATATATAATATCTTAAATGGTCAATACATTCATATTTAATCTTTGACTAATACATATATAATATCTTAAGTGGTCAATATATTCATATTCAATCTTTGGTCAGTACATCTAAACTCAAATGGTCAATATCATTCCTACGCGACGTTTGATGGTCAACACATCCCATTATCCTCTTCAAAAAACAAAATGCGTCACAGGTCTGTCTCGCGGCCCAGCATGCGTATCACGGGTCCCCCATGCGTCACGGGCGCAACAGAAGGCGTGCGTCACGGGTGGAGGGGCGCGCGCGCGCGCGTGTGGAGCTCCACGAACTTCGCTTTATTCCCAGTCAATACAACGAAGCGGCCAGTTACCGTTACCATGGTAACTAGTTACTTCAGGATAAACCTGAATTATAGTATTAAGAACGCACTAACGCATGCGCGGTAACGCATCTAACATCACTCAAAATGCGTAGGATTACGGATAAATGTCGTATATACGAAAATGGTCGTTAATTTTCAGCGTAAATGGTTAATTAAGAGCTCAATGTGAGCCAATATATATATATATATATATATATATATATATATATATATATATATAATATATATATATATATATATATATATATCCTAATAGGCAACTGTATAGAACGGAGTTGCCAACTACTCCATTATCCTGACGTATTATCCCCCTACTAATTAACCAATTAACACCGTACATCAGACATCTTGGTCAATCACATCCTTAATTAGTTCACTGAAGGCGGGAAGTGGGCAGATAAAATGGGTCTAATTATCGTAATTGGCTAATTATGTCTCGGGGCCTGCGGAGGGTTGCCAATTGGCCCCATTTACCGCCGGCGTTTTATTGGCGCCATTTGAACTTCAGGTGAAGTGGCTGTGGCTGGCCCGTAGCGACGCCACAAATGTCAGGGGATGGCGGTAGTGGCTGGGCGTGACGCACTTGCCACTTGGCACTAGACTGACAAGGTGGTAATACGCGAAAGTTTGGAGGACATAACGTACTTACTTACTCTCTCCTCCAAAACAACCAGGGGTTCGAACCGATGCCCTATGTGTGATGGCAGTCGGGGATGCTTAGGCCACAAGGATATTGGGGGGTTGGGGGGGTGTTCTATTATAAAGAAATA
>NC_092263.1:9719848-9739848 GCF_036320965.1 Panulirus ornatus | reverse complement strand
CTCCTCCCTCCTCCCCCACTGGAGAACCCACTGTGGGAGGAAAACACAGTGGGGGTTGTAACTGTACAAGTGGCAGAACTGGAAACAAGTCCACAAGGGGTTTGGGTGGTCAGGGGCCGGACTACAACAACAACACCATCTCCCCACCCACCCCAGCCCAGCCCTCCCCTCCCACCTGGGGAGAAGCCAGCGCCTAAGGAGGTCACATTGTACAGGTCCACCATCCAGTCATCTCCCAAGGGGGTTGGGGTGATCGTCTGGGGGTGGGGAGGGGTTCTATTTCGAGGGAGGGACGGTCCCCTCCCTGGAGGGTAAGGAGGTCCATTTTCGGGTCACGAGGAGGGTTGGGGGGTTCTTTCTGGGGAGGAGGTTGAGGGGTTCTATTTCTGGGAGGGGAGGTTGAGGGGGTTCTATTTTCTGGGGAGGGGAGGGTTGAGGGGGTTCTATTTTCTGGGAGGGGAGGGTTGAGGGGGTTCTATTTTCTGGAGGGGAGGGGAGGGGTTCTTTTGGGAGGGAGGGTTAGTGTTCTTTCTCTGGGGAGGGGAGGGTTGAGGGGGTTCTATTTTCTGGGGAGGGGAGGGTTGAGGGGGTTCTATTTTCTGGGAGGGAGGGTTGAGGGGGTTCTATTTCTGGGAGAGGGTTGAGGGGTTCTATTTTCTGGGAGGGAGGGTTAGGGGGTTTCTATTTTCTGGGGAGGGAGGGTTGAGGGGGTTTCTATTCTCTGGGGAGGGAGGGTTGAGGGGGTTCTATTTTCTGGGGAGGGGAGGGTTGAGGGGTTTCTATTTTCTGGGGAGGGAGGGTTGAGGGTTCTTTCTCTGGGGGGGAGGGTTGAGGGGGTTTCTTTCTCTGGGGGGGAGGGTGAGGGGGTTCTATTTTCTGGGGAGGGGAGGGTTGAGGGGGTTCTATTTGCTGGGGGGTGGCGGGGGTTCTTTCTCTGGGGAGGGGAGGGTTGAGGGGGTTCTTTTTCTGGGGAGGGGAGAGTTGAGGGGGTTCTTTCTCTGGGGAGGGGAGGTTGAGGGGGTTCTTTTCTCTGGGAGGAGGGTTGAGGGGTTCTTTCTCTGGGGAGGGGAGGGGGTTCTTTCTCTGGGGAGGGTTGAGGGGGTTCTTTCTCTGGGGGAGGGTTGAGGGGGTTCTTTCTCTGGGGAGGGTTGAGGGGGTTCTATTTTCTGGGGAGGGGAGGGTTGAGGGGTTCTATTCTCTGGGGAGGGGAGGGTTGAGGGGGTTCTATTTTCTGGGGAGGGGAGGGTTGAGGGTTCTATTTTTGGGGAGGGTAGGGTTGAGAGAGTTCTAGGGAGGGGAGGGTTAAGGGGGGTTCTGGGGAGGGGAGAGTCTAGGAAGTTCTTCTGGGGAGTTTTAAGTCCAACCCTTCGCTGTTTTCTACCACCTAGGGAGAGCCCCCGCGGGTAGAAAACGGAAGCTAGGTCTCGAACCAAATCCTTTCCCCGCGTCCCTTCACCCACGAGGGTTCTGTCCAATCTTGTTTTCCAAATCCCAGGTTGAACGAGGTCGTTCTAACCACCATTAAGGAATCATCAGTAAACAATAGAACAACAAATTTAGTCACGTGATATCCACGGTGAAGTGGTTACGTCATCAGGATCAAAAGACCACAGAGACACAGTTGCCAATTACCTTGTTTTAAGAGTTTATTTTCTTTTTTTCTTCTGCTGTGCTGAAGGAACTGTGGACCTGGGAAGTGAGAAACTGTAGAAGCTGAGGATCTGGAGTTTGGAAATGTGATTGGGGAAGGAGGAAAGCGAGTCATAGGGTGGGTGAGGGGGCGAAGGTTCCGGGAGAACTGAGGGAATGGTCGGAGAGAGAGAGAGAGAGAGAGAGAGAGAGAGAGAAGAGAGAGAGAGAGAGAGATGTGGGTTATCGAAGGGGGAGGGGACAATGTGTATGGGTGCGTCGGGGGGGAGGGACAATGTGTATGGGTGCGTCGGGGGAAGGGACAATGTGTATGGGTGCGTCGGGGGGAAGGGACAATGTGTATGGTGCGTCGGGGGGGGAGAGGGACAATGTGTATGGGTGCGTCGGGGGGAGGGGACAATGTGTATGGGTGCGTCGGGGGAGGTGACAATGTGTATGGGTGCGTCGGGGGAGGGGACAATGTGTATGGGTGCGTCGGGGGGAGGGGACAATGTGTATGGGTGCGTCGGGGGAGGGGACAATGTGTATGGGTGCGTCGGGGGGAGGGACAATGTGTATGGGTGCGTCGGGGGGAGGGGACAATGTGTATGGTTGCGTCAGGGGGAGGGGACAATGTGTATGGGTGCGTCGGGGGGAGGGGACAATGTGTATGGGTGCGTCGGGGGGAGGGGACAATGTGTATGGGTGCGTCGGAGGGGAGGGGACAATGTGTATGGGTGCGTCGGGGAGGGGACAATGTGTATGGGTGCGTCGGGGGGGAGGGGACAATGTGTATGGGTGCGTCGGGGGGGAGGGGAAATGTGTATGGGTGCGTCGGGGGAGGGGACAATGTGTATGGGTGCGTCGGGGGGGAGGGGACAATGTGTATGGGTGCGTCGGAGGAGGGACAATGTGTATGGGTGCGTCGGGGGGAGGGGACAATGTGTATGGGTGCGTCGGGGGGGAGGGGACAATGTGTATGGGTGCGTCGGAGGAGGGACAATGTGTATGGGTGCGTCGGGGGGGGGGGACAATGTATATGGGTGCGTCGAGGGGAGGGGACAATGTGTATGGGTGCGTCGCTCGTCACATATACATTATCCTCTAAGCAGGACAGGACGACCTTGAACACGACTAGATGGTACGACCACCCTTGCGCATAGAGGGGGGGCTTTGACCTGACCCCCCCCCTCACCAGGGGACAGGTCAAAAGGTCAGGTTCGATCGTATGAAAACCCCAAAATGTCGTACCGGAATGATCCAGACGTACGATCATGGGTTTTATTTTTTCCCCGAGGGTCGTATCTTCACACACACACACACACACACACACACACAAGGGTCGTACCGCTATACGTAAGGGCTGGTCGTACCCCCATACTCAGGGGGGATGAGAGTGAGAGGGGGGGAAGAGCGAGAGTGAGGGGGAAAGTGAGAGTAAGGGGGAAGACAGGGTGAGGGGGAAGAGTGAGAGTCGGGGGGAGAGTGAGTGTAAGGGAGAAGGGGGAGACTGTGGGGGAGGGGGAGAGTGAGTGATGGGGAAGAGTGAGTGATAGGGAAGAGTAAGAGAGAGGGGAAAGAGTGAGAGTGATGGGAAAGAGTGAGAGTGATGGGGGAAGAGTGAGAGTGATGGGGAAGAGTGAGAGTGATGGGGAAGAGTGAGTGATGGGGAAAGAGTGAGTGATGGGGAAGAGTGAGAGTGATGGGGAAGAGTGAGAGTGAGGGGGAAGAGTGAGAGTGATGAGGAAGAGTGAGTGAGGGGAAAGAGTGAGTGATGAGAAGAGTGAGAGTGATGAGAAGAGTGAGAGTGATTTGGAAGAGTGAGAGTGATGAGGAAGAGTGAGAGTGATGGGAAAGAGTGAAGTGATGGGAAGAGGAGTGATGGGAAGATGAGAGTGATGGGAAAGAGTGAGAGTGATGAGGAAGAGTGAGAGTGATGAGGAAGAGTGAGAGTGATGGGAAAGAGAGTGAGAGTGATGAGGAAGAGTGAGAGTGATGAGGAAGAGTGAGAGTGATGGGGAAGAGTGAGGATGGGAAAGTGAGGTATGGAAGAGTGAGAGTGATGAGGAAGAGTGAGAGTGATGAGGAGAGTGAGAGTGAGGGAAGAGTGAGTGATGGGGAAGAGTGAGAGTGATGAGGAAGAGTGAGTGAGGGGAAGAGTGAGAGTGATGGGAAAGAGTGAGAGTGATGAGAGAGTGAGAGTGAGGGAAGAGTGAGAGTGATGGGGAAGAGTGAGAGTGATGGGGAAAGAGTGAGAGTGATGGGGAAGAGTGAGTGATGAGAAAGAGTGAGAGTGATGGGGAAAGAGTGAGAGTGATAGGGGAAGAGTGAGAGTGATGGGGAGAGAGAGTGAGGGGAAGAGTGAGAGTGATGAGGAAGAGTGAGAGTGATGGGGAAAGAGTGAGTGATGGGGAAAGAGTGAGAGTGATGGGGAAGAGTGAGTGATGAGAAAGAGTGAGTGATGGGGAAAGAGTGAGAGTGATGAGGAAGAGTGAGAGTGAAGGTGGGGGGGAAGATGAGGTACCAAAAGGAGGGGGAGAAGAGTATCGCCTTCGACCTCCCCTTCCCCTCCCCACCTCACGTCCAATGACCTAAAGGGCAAAGGTCACCTTCTGACCTACAATCTGGCGCACCCAAGCCTGACCTCTGACCCCACACCATACCATATATATATATATATATATATATATATATTCCTATAATTTTCCTTTCATATACTTTTGGCTTCACCCTAGCCCCTGAAACTGCCATTTCACCCCAGCCCCGTAAACTGCCGCTTCACCCTAGCCCCGTAAACTACAGCATCACCTAGCCCCGTAAACTACAGTTTCACCCTAGTCTCATAAACTGCCGCTTCACCCTAGCCACGTAAACTGCCGCTTCACCCTAGCCACGTAAACTGCCGCTTCACCCTAGCCCCGTAAAGTAAAGTTTCACCCTAGTCTCGTAAACTGCAGCTTCACCCTAGCCCCGTAAAGTAAAGTTTCACCCTAGTCTCGTAAACTGCAGCTTCACCTTAGCCACGTAAACTACAGCTTCATCGTAGCCCCCCGTAAACTACAGCTTCACCCTAGCCCCGTAAAGTAAAGTTTCACCCTAGCCCCGTAAACTACAGCTTCACCCTAACCCCGTAAAGTAAAGTTTCACCCTAGCCACGTAAACTACAGTTTCACCCTAGCCACGTAAACTACAGTTTCACCCTAGCCCCGTAAACTACAGCTTCACCCTAACCCCGTAAAGTAAAGTTTCACCCTAGCCACGTAAACTACAGTTTCACCCTAGCCACGTAAACTACAGTTTCACCCTAGCCCCGTAAACTACAGTTTCACCCTAGCCACGTAAACTACAGTTTCATCGTAGCCCCGTAAACTCCAGCTCCAGCCTAGCCCCCCCCCTACCCACCCTGGGGTGACATAATATGTGTGTGATGTGATATTTCGCTTTCAAATTAGCTGGTCAGTCAGGTTCCTGCCCCACCCAGGTCGACGGACCCACCAAGTGACATACAGGTCACGGGATACACCAGGTCACCCTACAGGTGGTATACAGGTCAAGGGATACACCAGGTCACCCTACAGTTGATATACAGGTCAAGAGATACACCAGGTCACCCTACAGGTGATATACAGGTCAAGGGATACACCAGGTCACCCCTACAGGTGGTATACAGGTCACGGGAGACACCAGGTCACCCTACAGGTGGTATACAGGTCAAGGGATACACCAGGTCACCCTGCAGGTGGTATACAGGTCAAGGGATACACCAGGTCACCCTACAGGTGGTATACAGGTCAAGGGATACACCAGGTCACCCTACAGTTGATATACAGGTCAAGGGATACACCAGGTCACCCTACAGGTGATATACAGGTCAAGGGATACACCAGGTCACCCCTACAGGTGGTATACAGGTCACGGGAGACACCAGGTCACCCTACAGGTGATATACAGGTCAAGGGATACACCAGGTCACCCTACAGTTGATATACAGGTCAAGAGATACACCAGGTCACCATACAGGTGATATACAGGTCAACAGATGACATCGGGTCAGCCCACAGGGTCACGGGACGCACCAGGTCAGCCCAGGACGCAACAGGTCCACGTTACAAGACCTGGGCTGACCTGTAGCGGGACATTCCCCCCCCCCCCTCCCTCCTTCAACAGATCAACGGCAGAGAATACAGGACAGATGCCTCTACCTACTCTACGATAGCATGCCTCTCAACACTGCCTCATGCCTCTCAACACACTCTCATGCCTCTCAACACTGCCTCATACCTCTCAACACTGCCTCATACCTCTCACACTGCCTCATACCTCTCAACACTGCCTCATACCTCTCACACTGCCTCATACCTCTCAACACTGCCTCATACCTCTCACACTGCCTCATACCTCTCAACACTACCTCATACCTCTCAACACTACCTCATACCTCTCAACACTACTCATACCTCTCAACACTACCTCATACCTCTCAACACTGCCTCATACCTCTCACACTGCCTCATACTCTCAACACTGCCTCATACCTCTCAACACTACCTCATACCTCTCAACACTACCTCATACCTCTCAACACTACCTCATACCTCTCAACACTGCCTCATACCTCTCAACACTACCTCATACCTCTCAACACTACCTCATACCTCTCAACACTGCCTCATACCTCTCAACACTACCTCATACCTCTCAACACTACCTCATACCTCTCAACACTACCTCATACCTCTCAACACTACCTCATACCTCTCAACACTGCCTCATACCTCTCAACACTACCTCATACCTCTCAACACTACCTCATACCTCTCAACACTGCCTCATACCTCTCAACACTACCTCATACCTCTCAACACTACCTCATACCTCTCAACACTGCCTCATACCCTCTCAACACTACCTCATACCTTCAACACTCCTCATACCTCTCAACACTGCCTCATACCTCTCAACACTACCTCATACCTCTCAACACTACCTCATACCTCTCAACACTACCTCATACCTCTCAACACTACTCATACCTCTCAACACTGCCTCATACCTCTCAACACTGCCTCATACCTCTCAACACTGCCTCATACCTCTCAACACTGCCTCATACCTCTCAACACTACTCATACCTCTCACCTACCTCATACCTCTCAACACTGCCTCATACCTCTCAACACTACCTCATACCTCTCAACACTGCCTCATACCTCTCAACACTGCCTCATACCTCTCAACACTGCCTCATACCTCTCAACACTGCCTCGTGCCTCTCAACACTGCCTCGTGCCTCTCAACACTGCCTCTCAGTGGCATGTACTGCACCCCAGGTCCACGACCCCCCCACTCCCTCCCTCCCCCACCTCAATCATACTACATCTCAACACATGGAGGGGGGGGAGGGAGGGGGGATGTGTTCTGTTCTGTTCTCCGACTGTTAAAGTGTTCTTCAACGCCTTCTTTAAGGTGTTCTCCGGCGCGTTCTCTAAAGTGCTATGGAACATGTTAACGTTTTCTCGAAGGTGTTCTCTCAGATGTTCTTTACAGTGTTCTCTAAGTGTTCCTCACCATGTTCTCTAAAGCGTGACCTAACGTGTTCTACATCGTTCTTTAACGTGTTCTCTAAAGCGTGACCTAACGTGTTCTACATCGTTCTTTAACGTGTTCTCTAAAGCGTTACCTAACGTGTTCTCCAAAGCGTTATCTAACTTGTTCAATAGTGTTCTTTAACATGTTCTCTAAAGCGTTACTTAACGTGTTCTCCAGTGTTCTCTAACGTGTTCTCTAAAGCGTTATCTAACGTGTTCTCTAAAGCGTTATCTAACGTATTCTCAAACACGTTAAGATCAAGGGGAGGGGAGGGAAGGGGAAGGGGGAGTTGGAGTCCCTCCCCTTCCCTCCCGACGTTCACTTTGTTGCCCGCTGGTCTTGCAGGGGGGGAGGGGGTCAGGGAGGGAGAGGGAGGGGGGGTAAAGGGAGGGAGGAGGAGGGGCAGGAGGGTAAAGGGAGGGAGGAGGAGGGGCAGGAGGGTAAAGGGAGTGTGGGTGATGATGTCAGAGGAGATTGGAGGGTCAGTGTGTTAAGAATGAATGTGTGTGTTGCTGCTGGTCTAACCACCTCACCTCTCTCTCTCTCTCTCACTCTCTTCTCTCTCTCTCTCTCTCTCTCTCTCTCTCTCTTTGCTGTCTCTCCACTACTACTCTCTCTTCTCTCTACTGTCTCTCTTCTCTCTCTCTACCTTCTCTCGGGCACTGTTGGCGCTTTGTTATGTAGAAATCGGGCTCTTCCCCAGGCGGCCAGGTTATACGTCCGCTTTGGGCCGGAAAGTACGACATCCCTTTGTAGGTAGGTTAGGTAGACCCTGTGAGTGTAACGGGTACGGCCTTTGAAGCATCGGGCGGCAACTGGTTACAATGGGCCTGGCCTTGACCATTATATACCCTAATAAAAAGGGCAAACTTTAAGGTCTATATCCCGTCCAAGTGTCTGTGCTCAAGGGTCGTATATACCGTCGTGTGTGCTCAAGGGTCGTATATACCGTTGTGTGTGCTCAAGGGTCGTATATACGTCGTGTGTGCTCAAGGGTCGTATATACCGTCGTGTGTGCTCAAGGGTCGTATATACCGTCGTGTGCTCAAGGGTCGTATATACCGTCGTGTGCTCAAGGGTCGTATATACCGTCGTGTGTGCTCAAGGGTCGTATATACCGTCGTGTGTGCTCAAGGGTCGTATATACCGTCGTGTTGCTCAAGGGTCGTATATACCGTCGGTCGTTGTGCTCAAGGGTCGTATATACCGTCGTGTGCTCAAGGGTCGTATATACCGTCGTGTGTGCTCAAGGGTCGTATATACCGTCGTGTGTGCTCAAGGGTCGTATATACCGTCGGTGTGCTCAAGGGTCGTATATACCGTCGTGTGCTCAAGGGTCGTATATACCATCGTGTGCTCAAGGGTCGTATATACCTCGTGTGTGCTCAAGGGTCGTATATACCGTCGTGTGCCAAGGGTCGTATATACCGTCGTGTGTGCTCAAGGGTCGTATATACCGTCGTGGTGCTCAAGGGTCGTTATATACCGTCGTGTGTGCTCAAGGGTCGTATATACCGCGTGTGTCAAGGGTCGTATACGTCGTGTGCTCAAGGGTCGTATATACCGTCGTGTGTGCTCAAGGGTCGTATATACCGTCGTGTGTGCTCAAGGGTCGTATATACCGTCGTGTGTGCTCAAGGGTCGTATATACCGTCGTGTGTCTCAAGGGTCGTATATACGTCGTGTGTGCTCAAGGGTCGTATATACCGTCGTGTGTGCTCAAGGTCGTATATACCGTCGTGTGTGCTCAAGGGTCGTATATACCGTCGTGTGTGCTCAAGGGTCGTATATACCGTCGTGTGTGCTCAAGGGTCGTATATACCGTCGTGTGTGCTCAAGGGTCGTATATACCGTCGTGTGTGCTCAAGGGTCGTATATACCGTCGTGTGTGCTCAAGGGTCGTATATACCGTCGTGTGTGCTCAAGGGTCGTATATACGTCGTGTGTGCTCAAGGGTCGTATATACCGTCGTGTGTGCTCAAGGGTCGTATATACCGTCGTGTGTGCTCAAGGGTCGTATATACCGTCGTGTGTGCTCAAGGGTCGTATATACCGTCGTGTGCTCAAGGGTCGTATATACCGTCGTGTGTGCTCAAGGGTCGTATATACCGTCGTGTGTGCTCAAGGGTCGTATATACCGTCGTGTGTGCTCAAGGGGTCGTATATACCGTCGTGTGTGCTCAAGGGTCGTATATACCGTCGTGTGTGCTCAAGGGTCGTATATACCGTCGTGTGTGCTCAAGGGTCGTATTACCGTCGTGTGTGCTCAAGGGTCGTATATACCGTCGTGTGTGGCTCAAGGGTCGTATATACCGTCGTGTGTGCTCAAGGTCGTATATACCGTCGTGTGTGCTCAAGGGTCGTATATACCGTCGTGTGTGCTCAAGGGTCGTATATACCGTCGTGTGTGCTCAAGGGTCGTATATACCGTCGTGTGTGCAAGGGTCGTATATACCGTCGTGTGTGCTCAAGGGTCGTACCCTCAGTCCTGCCTTCTACCCCCTCACCCCTTTCTCTCCCCCCATTTCTCCCGTCTACATCCTACCTTCCTCCCCCCCTCCTCCCACATGGCCCCGCCCGGTGGACTTGGCCAGCTGCCTGGGCGCTGCAAGGCCATGCCTCCCCTAGGAAGGATTCCTTTGCGGCAGGAAGTAAACAAGTGCGAGGGTGTTACCGGATCCTCCTCCTCCTCCTTGTGGCTACACCGCAAGGGAGGGTGAGGGTGGGGGGAAGTTGACGAAGGGGGGTCCAACACTCCCCTGCCTCTGAACGTAGCGCAGCCTGGCGGAAGTGGAGGGGGGAGGGGAGGGTCGTATATATACGATGGCCTCCCCCCCCCCCACACACGAACGAGCAATTCACACCGACTTTGGCGGTTTGTAAACCGTCACACATACGTCTGGCAGCCACCCATCACCGAGAGAGAGAGAGAGAGAGAGAGAGAGAGAGAGAAGGCAGAGTAAATAAATTATATATCATTATACTCCTAAGGTTTATATCGTCACGCCTGCGAATATATCTTCTATTATGACTAAAGAAGATATACCCAATATAAAAAAAAAATATATATAACCCATCCCCGGAATAAATATATGAAAGATATAGGAATAAACCCCGGTACGAAATGTTTTCCCCCTCAGAATAAATTTCCATCAACACCGGAATAAATCTCATCTTATACTCGGTTTTTAATACCTAGATTATACACTCACATGGTCTCACATGAACCCTATAGGCCTCTCGTACCTTCCTATATCACTAAACCGCCTTAGCAAATTATATAAGACCATATATTGACTATAATATAGAGTGAAGGAGGAGGAGGAGGAGGAGAAATGGCGGGTGAGTGAGGGAGGGAGACGCTAGGTTTTGCCACTCACCTGCCTGCTCTCCTGGGTTACATAGCAAACCCTTGATCTTCCCGCCAACCACCCATCCTGGTTCATGGCCGCCCTGTGATGACGTCTCTCTCTCTCTCGCTCTATCTCTTTCTCTTTCTCACACACTGTCTCTCTCTCTCTCTCTGTGTCTATCTCTATCTATCTTTCTCACACGCTATCTCTCACTATCTGTTTCCTTTACGCTGTAGGGCGCAGGGTAGTCCAACTCACAAGGGGGCTCTCTCTCTCTCTCTCTCTCTCTCTCTCTCTCTCTCTCTCTCTCTCTCTCCTCTCTCTCTCTCTCTCGCCTAGCGCTGGGTAGCCTAGCTCATCCAGGCTTGTAGCCTCGGCTCACTCACCCAGGCTTGTAGCCTCGGCTCACTCACTCACCCAGGCTTGTAGCCTTGGCTCACTCACCCAGGCTTGTAGCCTCGGCTCACTCACTCACCCAGGCTTGTAGCCTCGGCTCACTCACTCACCCAGGCTTGTAGCCTCGGCTCACTCACCTCACCCAGGCTTGTAGCCTCGGCTCACTCACTCACCCAGGCTTGTAGCCTCGGCTCACTCACTCACCCAGGCTTGTAGCCTCGGCTCACTCACTCACCCAGGCTTGTAGCCTCGGCTCACTCACTCACCCAGGCTTGTAGCCTCGGCTCACTCACCCAGGCTTGTAGCCTCGGCTCACTCACTCACCAGGCTTGTAGCCTCGGCTCACTCACCCAGGCTTGTAGCCTCGGCTCACTCACACCCAGGCTTGTAGCCTCGGCTCACTCACTCACCCAGGCTTGTAGCCTCGGCTCACTCACTCACCCAGGCTTGTAGCCTCGGCTCACAGGCTACGTGTAGCCTTAAATCTCACCCCCCCCATCATCCCCCCCTGTGCAAGGCTCATGGTTAAACGTTGCTGGGAATTCCACGACCCACCACCTCAAGTGTCCATACCCACGACCCACCACCTCAAGTGTCCATACCCACGACCCACCACCTCAGTGTCCATACCCACGACCCACCACGTCAAGTGTCCATACCCACGACCACCACGTCAAGTGTCCATACCCACGACCCCACCCTCAAGTGTCCATACCACGACCACCACTCAAGTGTCCATACCCACGACCACCACCTCAAGTGTCCATACCCACGACCCACCACCTCAAGTGTCCATACCACGACCCACCACCTCAAGTGTCCATACCCTCCACCACCTCAAGTGTCCATACCCACGACCCACCACCTCAAGTGTCCATACCCACGACCCACCACCTCAATTGTCCATACCACGACCCACCACCTCAAGTGTCCATACCACGACCCACCACCTCAAGTGTCCATACCCTCCACCACCACCTCAAGTGTCCATACCCACGACCCACCACCTCAAGTGTCCATACCCACGACCCACCACCTCAAGTGTCCATACCCACGACCCACCACCTCAAGTGTCCATACCCACGACCCACCACCTCAAGTGTCCATACCCACGACCCACCACCTCAAGTGTCCATACCCACGACCCACCACCTCAAGTGTCCATACCCCACGACCCACCACCTCAAGTGTCCATCCCCTCACCCCACCTCAAGTGTCCATACCACGACCCACCACGTCAAGTGTCCATACCCACGACCCACCACCTCAAGTGTCCATACCACGACCCACCACCTCAAGTGTCCATACCACGACCCACCACCTCAAGTGTCCATACCCACGACCCACCACCTCAAGTGTCCATACCACGACCCACCACCTCAAGTGTCCATACCCACGACCACCACCTCAAGTGTCCATCCCCACGACCCACCACCTCAAGTGTCCATACCACGACCCACCACCTCAAGTGTCCATACCCACGGCCCACCACCTCAAGTGTCCATACCCACGCCCCACCACCTCAAGTGTCCTACCCACGACCCACCACCTCAAGTGTCCATACCCACGACCCACCACCTCAAGTGTCCATACCACGACCCACCACCTCAAGTGTCCATACCCACGACCCACCACCTCAAGTGTCCATACCCACGACCCACCACCTCAAGTGTCCATACCCACGACCCACCACCTCAAGTGTCATACCCACGACCCACCACCTCAAGTGTCCATACCCTCGACCACCACCTCAAGTGTCCATACCACGACCCACCACCTCAAGTGTCCATACCCACGACCCACCACCTCAAGTGTCCATACCACGACCCACCACCTCAAGTGTCCATACCCACGACCCACCCCCTCAAGTGTCCATACCCACGACCCACCACCTCAAGTGTCCATACCCACGACCCACCACCTCAAGTGTCCATACCCACGACCCACCACCTCAAGTGTCCATACCCACGACCCACCACCTCAAGTGTCCATACCCACGACCCACCACCTCAAGTGTCCATACCAACCGACCCACCACCTCAAGTGTCCTTACCCACGACCACCACCTCAAGTGTCCATAGCCTCCACCACCTCAAGTGTCCATACCCACGACCACCACCTCAAGTGTCCATACCACGACCCACCACCTCAATTGTCCATACCCACGACCCACCACCTCAAGTGTCATACCCCGACCACCACCTCAAGTGTCCATACCCTCCACCACACTCAAGTGTCCATACCCACGACCCACCACCTCAAGTGTCCATACCCACGACCCACCACTCAAGTGTCCATACCCACGACCACCACCTCAAGTGTCCATACCCACGACCCACCACCTCAAGTGTCCATACCACGACCCACCACCTCAAGTGTCCATACCCACGACCCACCACCAGTTCCTCCACCCTGGTGGCACACACACACACACACACACACACAACAACACACAACACACACACACTGACACACACACACACACGTTCAACATTACTTTCTATTTCTATCAACATTGGACCCTCCCACCAGACGATTCTCCAGCAATCACCATAATCCCAGGTACGACATATAGTGTTCATTTTAAAACGCCTCCGTTTTCTTCGCTCTTCCGACAATGAGCGATTAATGATAGTGAATTATCGACAGAGAATAAATGGATAAACTTATCGACTCTCCGATGACCCCCCCCCCCCCCACCCGTGCCTCTACACCGTCAGTCCGGAAGCAAGTCGGGGTGACGGTCCGTCACATCTGCGCGGCTTTCCGTCACGCTTTTTAAACAAAAAAATGGTTACATTATTACGCAGGACGACCAATAATACGCCAGACTACAGAACCAAGGCGACCAAAAAACGCTTGGATACAGAAGACAAAAAATACGCAGATTACAAAACACGACAATATTACGCCAGACTACACACACGAGAAATATACGCCCATAACTACAGTTACACGACAATATACGCAGGCAATACAAAACACGACAAATATACGGCCAGACTACAGTACACGACAAATATAAGCAGACTACAGTACACGACAAATATACGCCAGACTACAGAACCTAGGCGTCCAAAAAATACGCCAGAATACAGAACACGCACAAAATATTACGCACACTTACAGAACACGACAATATACGCCACCACTACAGACACGACAAATATCGCCAAACTACAGAACACGACAAATATACGCCAGACTACGACACGACAAATAAACGCCACACTACAGAACACGACAAATATAAGCAAGACTAAGAACAGACAAATATACGCCACACTCAGAAACGTGACAAATATTACGCCAGACTAACAGAATCGTGACAATATACGCCAGACTACCAGAACGAAGGAGACCAAATATACGCAGACTACAGAAACGAAAAATACGCCAGACTACAGTAACACGACAAATATACGCACACTACACAGATTCACGCGACAAAAAATCACGCCAGATCACAGAAACGCGACAAAAATTACGCCAGACTACAGAACACGATAAAACAATACGCAGACTACAAAACACGACAAAAAAATACGCCAGATAAAAACCGACAAAAAAATACGCCAGACTACAAAACCGACAAAAAAATACGCAGATACAATACACGACAAAAAAATACGCCAGACTACAGTACACGACAATATACGCCGACTACAGATCGCGACAAAAAATACGCCAGGACTACAAAACACGACAACAAGTAGCCAGACTACAAAACACGACAAAAAAATACGCCACAGACTACACAAACCGGATCAAAAAAAACGCAGATACAAAACACGACACAACAATAGCCAGTCTACAGTACACGACATATACGCCAGAATACAGAACGCTACAAAAAATACGCCGTTCTACGAAAACGCGACTAAAAAATTTATGCAGGCTACAAACACGACAAATAGAGATACAGAAACCGAAGCGAAGTTTTTGGTCTAGAGTCGGTGATGACTACGTACTCAATACATCGTGAATATCGAGGTGGTGGATCATCCAGAACTATTCCACCAATCGCAGGACACTAAGGTAGCGAAGATCACACCCCCAGATAATGGGGGGGCGGGGGGGTCATGCCAGGGGGTTGCTACATAACTGGGGGCCTGAAGCGCTTGGAAAAATACCAGTAGTACTGTTATGCATTAGCTGAATCGCTGGGAAAATACAGTAGGGCTACTTATTGCATTAGCTGAATAGCTTGGGATAATACAGTAGTCTACAGTAATGCATTAGCTTGATCGCTTGAAAAATACATTAGGCTACGGAATGCATTAGCTGAATCGCTTGGGAATAATACAGTAGGCTACAGTAATGCATAAGCTGAATCGCTTGGGGAAAAAAGACAATAGGATTACAGTTATGCATTTGCTGAATAGTTCGGAAAATTAAAATAAAGTAGGCTACCAGTAATGCATTAGTGAATCACTGGAAAAATACAGTCGGCTAGTAATGCATTCGCTGATATCGCCTGGGTAAAATACAGTAGGCGACTCAACGTAATGACATTTCCTGCTGCAATCGCTGGAAAATTACAGTAGGCTATAGTATATGCATTAGCTGATCGCTTGAAAATACATAGGCTACAGTAATGCATTAGCTGATCGCTTGGAAATTAAATCTAGGTACAGTAATGCATTAGCTGAATCGCTGAAAAAATTACTATAGGTACAGTCAATGCCATTAGCTGAAAGTTGGAAAAATTACAAGAGGCTACAAGTTATGATTTGCTGAATCGCTTGAAAAAATACACGTTGGTACAGTATTGCAATAGCTGAATCGCTTGATAAATTTACAGTAGGCTACAGTAATGCATTAGCTGAATCGCTTGAACAAAATTACAGCGACTACAAAAATGTTTTGAGGTTAGCCTCACCCTCCCCCCCACATTTACTAGGCTAGATCAAAGATTGATATTTATAATTAGGCTACAAAGACTAGTGACTCCATACTAGGTGAAAAAGACTAGTTACCAACATACTTAGGTAACACACTAAGCCTAGAACAAACACCTAAAGCTAAAAGCCAGATTTAGCTTCTTGAACTCAGCTAAATATAATAAGGGAGGACAGATCAGATAAATGACATCGTTGTTCTTACACTAAGCTAAATCAAAGGCTACATTACCCCCAAACTACCTATTCTGTACTAAGAAAAACTTGTTATTCCAATACTAGCCTAGGGTATATATACTAAACAAAAATATTATACTAGCAGTGATGCTAACTAGGTTAAACACACCCGCTCCTAGGGATGAATTTAATTAATAATTAGATACTTATTAAATGACTGAACAGTTGAAGACTACGAGCAAGTATTGCTTCATAACGGCGTTAATCTATTTATATTTTATATATATATAATGTATATAAAATGTTGTATGTGGGCGGGTTGGGTCAGTTCTTTCGTCTGTTTCAC
The DNA here is from genome assembly GCF_036320965.1 of Panulirus ornatus. NCBI lineage: Eukaryota > Metazoa > Arthropoda > Malacostraca > Decapoda > Palinuridae > Panulirus > Panulirus ornatus. The sequence continues at coordinate 9,723,457 of NC_092263.1, read as the reverse complement.
TTGCGCTACTCGCTGAGGGGGAGACCAGCGACAAGTATAATAAATAAAAAAATTGTTATATCATACTATTTTATATATATTTATATATATATATATAGATATTTATATATGTCTTTTAATTAGCGTCCTTGTTACTACACTTAATAAGGGTTTGTCGTTACGTCCATTTTAAACCGATTGGCAATCGGCGTTTCTAGTTTATTTACCAGTTCAGTATAAAGATAAATTTAACATACAATACGCCATTTTCGGGGGTTATCATATATTTATATATATTATATAAATCATATATATATCTCTATATTATATATATATAGAGAGAGAGAGAGAGAGAGAGATGGATTCGAGAGACGAGAGAGAGAGATGAGAGTGAGAGAGCGTGAGATGTTGTGTATCTTCCTCCTGTATTATCACTCTGGAAAAGTACTGGGAGGACCGGCATGGTGGCGAAGCCAGGGTGAAATTCTCTCTCTCTCTCTCTCTTCTCTCTCTCTCTCTCTCTCTCTCTCTCTTCTCTCTCTCTCTAGTGACGTATGCGGTCAAGGTATGGGAAAAAACATATTAAAACTGAGTATTGAACAAGAAGCATTTCCTTAGTCCAAAATGTCCGTGAAAATGATATAAAAAAATTTTATATATATATATATATATATATATAAATATATATATATATTATATATATATATATATTATATTATATATTTATATTATATATATTTATATATATACGGGAGTGAGGGAAGATGGGGCGTTATATCAGTGTAGTATAACGTATATCGTTATATCATACGATGATATATTTTGACCAGGAATACATCCGGGTCCCACCAATGGCAGGAGACACGTCTATGAATGGGGCTTGGTTATATGTGCTGGTGCTGAGAGAGAGAGCGAGAGAGAGAGAGGAGAGAGAGAGAGAGAGAGAGAGAGAGAGAGAAGCAGTGAGTGTTTTTCCGAGAGAGTAGTGCGAGTCGGCAGAGAGGACGGTGAGTGGTTGCACACGAAGGTGGGTCTCCGTCAGAGGGGTGTGTGTGTGTGTGTGTGTGTGATGTCACCATGGCTGTTTAATCTGTTTATGAAGATCTTGGAGAAAGGAATGAGCAGGCACTCTTTTGGGGGGAGGGGGGGAGGGACCTGGGAAGTGAATCGGGTGTTTGTTTATGATTCTGCACTGGTGACAAATTCAAGTGAGAAACTGTAGAAGTTAGTAGAGTATTGGAGGGTGCGGGAAAAGGGAGAAAGTTGAGGATAAAAGTGAATAAATTACAAGGCTGTTTGATTTAGGAGGGCAGAGAGACAGGTTATAAGATGGAGGTCTGAGTTTGAATGGAGAAAACTTGGAGGAAGTGGAGTGTTTTAGATAGCTGGGAATGGACTTAGCAACGGATGGAACCATGGAAGCGGAAGTGAGTCATAAGGTGGGCAAGGGGGCGAAGGTTCTGGAAGCTCTGAATACATGGAATGACATCATTATCTGGAATGATGAAAATGGACGTTGTCCATGTTCGTGGTGTATGGATGCGAGGACGTGGGCTATAGTTAGAGTTGTGCGGAGGAGGGGGGTTGTTTTTGGGGAAATGAGATGTTTGAGGCCCAATATGTGGAGTGAGGTGGTTTGATCAAGTAGTAAAAATAGGGTAAAAAGGATGTGGGGAAAATACAAAGGAGTGTGGTTGAGAGAGCGGGAGAGGGTGTTTTGAAAGGGTTTTGGGTTCACTATGGAGAGGAATGGTGGGGAAAAGATGACCAAGAGGATATATGTGTCGGAGGGGGAAAGGGAACGAGAAGTGGGGACCAAATTGGAGGTGGAAGCATGGAGTAAAAAAGTTTTTTGAATGCCGGGCCTAAACATGCAGAGGGTGAAAGGCGTGCACGGGATAAAATCAAATGGAACGATGTGGTATGCAGGGGATGACGTACTTTCAGTAGACTGAACCATGGCATGTGAAGCGTACGAGATAAACCATGGAAAGGTCCGTGGGCCCCTTGGGTGTGGATAGGGAGCTGTGGTTTCGGTGCATCACACACGACAGCACGTGTAAAGAATGGGGAGCGGATGTTTGGGCTTATTCGTCTGTCTCATGGCGCTACCTCGCCAAACGCGGTAAACGGCGATCAAATACGAAATACACACATATTTTCTAACAGCTGTGAGGTGGTAAGTGGTTGTTAGACCAGAAATCATCGTTAGGTACAACAGGAAATATATAAACCATCTATTTTAATAGTATATGCACACCAATCCATTTTTGTTATTGTTCAATTTAATGGCTCCCAACAGGTAAAGGTCACTGAGCCATTATAAGCAACACTGGCGTACAACACATTGTGTGTGTGCGTTCCTTTAATGGATATTTCTATAGCTATTCACTGAACCAGAATTTTAAAAATATAAAAATCGTGAAATTTTTCAAATAAAATATTAAAAATTTATATCTGGCGTTGGAAGCCGTGTGGACATATTTTGAGATTTTCTGGTGGGAGGGACGAAGTTTTAGGCAGGGTGTAGCGAGGGAGTTTTAGGGAGGGTGTAGAGAGGGAGTTTTAGGGAGGGTGTAGAGAGAGGGAGTTTTAGGGGGGTGTAGAGAGAGGGAGGGTGTAGAGAGGGAGTTTTAGGGAGGATGTAGATAGGGAGGGTGTGGAGAGGGAGTTTTAGGAAGGGTGTAGAGAGGGAGTTTTAGGGAGGATGTAGAGAGGGGGAGTTTTAGGGAGGGTGTAGAGAGGGAGTTTTAGGGAAGGTGTAGAGAGGGAGTTTTAGGGAGGGTGTAGAGAGGTAGTTTTAGGGAGGGTGTAGAGAGGGGGAGTTTTAGGGAGGGTGTAGAGAGGGAGTTTTAGGGAAGGTGTAGAGAGGGAGTTTTAGGAAGGGTGTAGTGAGGGAGTTTTAAGGAGGGTGTAGAGAGGGAGTTTTAGGGAGGGTGTAGTGAGGGAGTTTTAGGGAGGGTGTAGAGAGGGAGTTTTAGGGAGGTGTTTTTGAGGGAGTTGTAGGGAGGGTGTAGAGAGAGGGAGTTTTATATTATATATATATATATATATATATATATATATATATTTACATACCTGGCTTGATCTGGCCCCCTTAACAACCACCCTACCCTCCCCCCGGAAATAACTCCCCCGCCCCCAGATACAACGGGAATGGAAGATGTTACTGTAACGCACTCTACCTGTAAAATGGTGTCTGCCCAACGCACTCTACATGTATAATGTTGTCCGCATAACGCACTCTTAACTGCATAACGCACTCTACCTGTATAATAATGTCTGCACAACGCACTCTACATGTATAATGTTCGCATAACGCACTCTTAACTGCATAACGCACTCTACCTTCATGACGCACTCTACCTTCATAACGCACTCTACCTTTTCATAACGCACTCTACCTGCATAACGCACTCTACCTTTCATAACGCACTCTACCTACATAACGCACTCTACCTTTCATAACGCACTCTACCTTTCATAACGCACTCTACCTTTCATAACGCACTCTACCTCCATAACGCACTCTACCTTCATAACGCACTCTACCTCCATAATTGTGACTACATTGTGTATTCAATTAATTCTACCGATGCTGACAATCCTAACAAGAATAAATTCCTTAAA